>NC_064293.1:21152454-21195807 GCF_019186545.1 Solanum stenotomum | reverse complement strand
CTATTCTCCAATCGGGCCCTCTTGGCCTCGTGCCCCCTTCTCTTCCTCAATTTCTCCTCCTCCATTTGCTCGGCATAAGTCATCAACCGAGACAAATCCATATCTCCAATGAGCATAGCGGACCGACACTCCTCACTAACCAAGTCGGATACACCCATCACAAATTTGTTCATCCTCGACCT
Source organism: Solanum stenotomum (assembly GCF_019186545.1). Lineage (NCBI taxonomy): Eukaryota > Viridiplantae > Streptophyta > Magnoliopsida > Solanales > Solanaceae > Solanum > Solanum stenotomum. The sequence continues at coordinate 21,195,625 of NC_064293.1, read as the reverse complement.
AGAGTCGGCCACCAAGTGAGGTGCATACTTGGAGAGTTGGACAAATTTGAGGGCATACTCCCTCACACTCATAGCTCCTTGCTTCAAGTTCATGAACTCCACCAACTTTGCCTCCCTAAGCTCAAGAGGGAAGAACCTATTAAGGAAAGCAAGTTTAAACTCCTCCCACAACACCACATAGCCATTACCTTTCTCACCCTTCCATTGATCAAACCAAATTTGAGCAACCCCCTTGAGTTGGTAGGCCGCCAATTCCGCCTTCTCACAAGCACCAACATCCATAATGGTCAAGATTTTGCATACCTCATCGATGAACTCTTGCGGGTCCTCATCCACCTTTGAACCATGGAAGACCGGAGGGTTCATCCTCATGAAATCTCTCACCCTTTCCCCCGGGGTGGTAGTTCGAGGAGCTTGGGCTCCTTGTTGCACTTGGTTAGCTACCACTTGTGCAAGCATGGTGAGTGCATCACGGAGCTCACCATTGGTGGGTGGCTCTTCCGGTGATCGGGCCCGTCTTCCCCTCATGTTTGGCATGATGATCTAGCAATCCAAAGAACAAGCGTTAGGGAGGAATCACCTTATCGCACTCTAAGCACGACATAGAACATGAAGAAGGGAAACCTTTCCTAAAACGTTTTGTAGCCTCCCATTCATAGTCGTGGCGCGCTTCACAACCATGATTAGGACTCTACTCAACGCGGTGTGTTGGACTCCGAGGATTTAACAACCTAGTGCTCTGATACCAAGCTTGTCACGACCCAAGCCTAGGGCCTAGACGTGACATGGCGAATGAGGAACCCGAAGGAACCCCAAACAAGCCTCTCAAACTTGTCATCACACTTCATCGGTCGCGGAAGTACAATCAACATTAATTAACGGGAAATAGGGACTAAGGGCAAACCATTTCAAAATGACATCATAGAACAAGAGTCAAGCTCATTTACAAAATACTTGTCCAACGCACACCTCTACATACATAGATAGGACGGGGGCCATGACATACTACCGGCTCCCCTCATAGTCAAAATACAATTGCAAGCTAAAGTCTCAAAACATAGGAGTAGGAAACATAACATAGCCCTCGAATCATTGAGGACTCACCAACAAACTCGGATAAGCACCGTACTAGCCACGTGAATGGAGAGAAGGATCAAGAGTAGCTCCGGTCCCTACATGGTGACATCATGTAGGCAAAATATGCGTTAGTACTTGGAATGTACTAAGTATGCGGGGTGCAACACAACAATAGACAAGGACACAATCGAAATACAAGAAATAGTTTCATAGGCATTATGAATAACAATATGAGGATGCATGATCAAAGTGAAGTCAAAACATGTTTAAGTAAATCTATACTAATAGTAGATATCATATGTGTATGCATGATCCAACCAATCTATAACCCCAACTTAGGATGGGGGATGCCGTTCACACCCGGACACCCTGGTGGCAAGGTATAAACCCCTCACATGGTTGATGTTGGTCACACCCCAAGCATCCTAGGTGGTGAGATATAAACCTCTCACATGGTTGATGTTGGTCACACCCCAAGCATCCTAGGTGGTGAGATATAAACCTCTCACATGGTTGATGTTGGTCACACCCCAAGCATCCTAGGTGGTGAGATATAAACCTCTCACATGGTTGATGTTGGTCACACCCCAAGCATCCTAGGTGGTGAGATATAAACCTCTCACATGGTTGATGTTGGTCACACCCCAAGCATCCTAGGTGGTGAGATATAAACCTCTCACATGGTTGTCCGGTTCTTTTCCCCCGGACCGGGCATGGTCATGCAACACTTTATATAGGAAATTCCCATTAGGCTCTAATGCAATCTCACGTATGGAATGAACATATACACAAGCTTAGTTTGTCATCAACACATCTCTGGATTGCCATACATCTCATAACTCAAGCTTTAAAGCATCGATTCATCAATTCTCCATAGTTGGACATTTTGTCAAACACCTTGAAGGCATGTAATGGAATCAAAGAGCATGGAAAATAGGGTAGTAATTATGCAGCCAAACCAGTGAACAACCTACAACAACACCTTTTAACACCCACAATACCACATGAAAATCTCCACATCCATTCCAAATTTAGATTCAAGTTCTAGAGTCACAACATGCTCAAAACAATCACTTTTCATGTTTAAAATTCAATGTGCGGGAAATTATTACAAAGAACAAGACTAATTTATGAATCTTAACTTAAACCATGAATTAGTGAGTAGAATAGAGTCTAGGCACTATGGGTGGAAGGACCCATGAGTTCAACACCACATACCTTGAGTTCTTATGAAGGTCTTGAGAGTGTCTTCCTTGGAACTTGGAGCAAGAGTCTCTTCAATCTTGAGTAAGGTTTTGGATTAGGGTTCTTGAGAAAAAAATGTGTCTAAGTATGGGAGAGGTGTTTTGGGAAATGTTTTAGAGATGGGAATTGAACTAATGGTATATAGGAAATAACATATGCCCTTTGGAAAAATGGTCCGACACTTAGAAAAAAAATGAAGCGGGTGAACAGTAAAAACACTCACTGGAAATTGCATTTCCTGCCGGACAGATTTTACGAAAATGGGCATAACTTCTTTGTCCGAACTCTGAATTTGGTGAAACGAAGTGCGTTAGGTAGCTAACTCAAAGGGATTTCCATGAATATATTATGGGCCACCCAATTATTTGTGTGCTAGGAGATATGACGCTCCAAAGTAGACCCTCGAAAAAGGCTTCACTTGGAAATTTCGGATTTTGATACGGTTGCTCTAAAATTTGGGTTAGACCCATTTCCCACTAAATTTGATCCCCTAAACAAGAATATGAAGTCGAATTTTTGAAAAACGAAACGGATTTTTTTTGATATAGCTAAACAAGTTTCCGGTAACTTTCGAAGCACATTTTTAAGAACCTTTTGGGTCATTTCAGTTTCCATTTTGTTTTGCAATACAATAGGTTCAAGAGGCTTTCTTGCACTTCTTGACTCTTCCTTTTCCTTTTCACCACAGCTCCAACTTAGACTTTTGGCCTAAATTGGCTATTTACTAAACACATCTCAAGAGGATTATAGGTTGTGGATGAAAAAAATTTAGGGTTTATCAAGGTTCTTCCAATGAAAGGTAAGGCTCAAAGGTTTTCAAAATAGTTTCACACGCTCACAGGTAGGTCACAAAAATAGGTATATGTCAAATTGGCTCACACTCTTTAAAATTGCCTAAGATCATCTCAAGAGTACACCTTTCTAAATCAATTAGACTAACGGGGAAAATTCTAGGTTTATTCATGCATGGTTCAAAGTTAGATAATCACACAAGGCATCGATACTTCAATCAAACAAGACTAGACACGCTCTCTAGTGTGCAACGTTGATCACAAGAGAATCAATTTGATAAATGGCTAATCAAAATGAGATGCAAAGAGTTCACATATTGTATACAACTTTATTTGGCCTCATCGTATCCGTACATTCTTGTTTATTCAATTAGGAGCACTATTCAAGTCATCAGTATTGATGAAAATCGAGACTCAAATTGTTTTTGCAACAGACCAGCCACTTTCAACACAAGAGGTGGCGAATTTGTTTTGAAAGCGATCAAAATTATTTTGCAAGTGAAACAACAGGAGCCATGAGCTCAATCATCCACATAAAAGTAGAAGTTTAAAATAATAATTAAAAAATAGACAACCCAAATATATACAGAACAAAACATGACTGTCAACACAAAAGGTGTGGGTCTCACCCCACCACAAATAAAAAGTGTTTGTCCTCAAATGCAAGTAATAAGTATCCCAAAGGGCAGATGAAGAAAAAAAGAGAAAGAGGTAAAGATGGGATCCTGTTTAAGCAGTCGCTCTATCTGTCTAGGCATCAGTGCCCGGTGCATCTTTATGAAGTAAAACAATGGTCCCTGGAGCATTGTCATTTTGGTATCCGCTGTTTGCCTTTGCCTTAGTGTCTACGGCAAGATTTGCTGCAATCATCTAATTTATCTCTTGAGCTGCTCTGAAGGCATGCATTGCATTAACTAAGCTCCGATCACATGGGTAGATATTAAGATCGAAAGGAATTCATCTCTTTTTCCTAGCTTCCTTGGTGTACTTTCTTTGCCTGGCCATCTCGGCTCTCTTTTACTCTTTCCTAAATTCTCGAGCTCCTACGTGCCTGGGTGGGTCACTCCTCCCTGAAACTTTTGGTATGGCCATTTCTGCAACTACTTCGAGGATAAGTTAAATAGTAATTCAAATAAGAGCCAAACTGGTGTTTCTATGTGTGTAAATTGATGAACTTGTGATACACAAGGAGTGGGTGAAAGGCGATCAGGGGATCTTTCGATGATCCGCTGGGTGTGTTATGCAAACCCAACTGACCGCTGACAGTTACAATTCAATCAGTACATAAGAATAGAAAAAAATTGCTAGGCGAGCTGCTGAACAATTCGGTGACGTTTGCTCATTTTGCCCATCAACTCTTTTTGTCCATTAACAACGCGGCCTTTCAATTTTTACCTGGCTACCCCAGTTAATGTAACCACACATATATAACTCAATTTCTGCGAAAGCACATAGAAACTCATGTTCCCAAAATGCAACATTTAACTCAACGCGTAGCTAAGTGGAAATTCCCCGAATCATACTACAGATACGACTTCACAATCGAAAATATCTGTAACCTCAGTGACTCAACAGAGGTTTAACACTTTCATCATTATGAAAACAAGTATAAATACAATATTTTTAACATGCGATATTTAGATTGCTGACCTTTGATGTTGAATAGTTGCTAATGAAGTGCTAGGCAGTAATGCAATCCAAATCCACGCACAAATCAATGAACAACAATATTCCAAAAGTGGAATAAATGTAAAAATAGAGAACTGGTGTGAATTGGTAGGTCGGAGAATGAGAGAAAATGAGTGACTTGGGACTTTTAAACCTTGGCTTGCAAAAACCGTCCAGTTCTTGCATGCTCGGTGACACGCCAAATGTTTAATTAGTTTGCCAAATGTCACAGGATTGGCATCTCCTGTGAAGATTCCAACGGCGGTCTTCCATGCGATCGCTGACATGGTCGGCGATGTGCCACAACTCTTTTCGAGACCGCTGAAGTGCACAGGGTTTTAGCTGACAATGCTTTGTGTTCGCAAATCTTTTCAGTGCTCCGCCAACTGGACTTGTTGTTTGCCTCCATATCCTTTTTCAATCATCTACCTCGTTTCAACCTATATAAACAACACACCATTATTTTCTTAACGTAAAATAAAGCAAGAATGGTTTTTGTGTTGCCTCCCAAATAGCGCCCTAGTTAATGTCGTGGCACCACGCAGGTCAGCAGTTATTTTTTGTCTTCGAATTCGCTCATGTTGTAATTAAGACAATCCTTGGCGAATGGTGGGTAGTGGCATGATATAAAATGGTCGATTTGAGCATCGTACAGCTGGATGGTCATGAAGTGCGAGGCTGATGCTTCATTTAACATTGTGATATTTTCCTTCATCTCATTCAACATCTCCTCTTGTGCCTTTATTTTCTTTTGAATGAGTGAAAGAACTTCATCTCCTTGCACACCTCCCTGCTTCTTCCCATGACTACACTCACGGACAGAGTGGTACTTTTCTTGACCCATGGTTTGTACTTCCAATTATGTGACTAGGTTGGACAGATCATTCAACTGGGTAATGAGTGCCTCCCACTCTTGCTTCTTTTTGGCTTTTCTGCTGGTTGCTACCATGCCATGAGATGTTTTACGACAACTTCATAGTGGTATAGCATGTCCCCCTCAAAAATCTGATCGGCCATGCTTCTATTCACGTGTCCAAGACCCCTATAGAAACACTCCAGAAGTGACTTATACGTCATCCCGTGAGAGGGGCATGGTTGCAGTACTGCTTGAAACTTCATCCACATGTCCTGAATTGTTTCATCCCCTACCTATTTAAATGTTAAGAGGTTGTCCCTAAGGGCCAGTAGTTTCAACAGGGGATGATTCGTGTGGTATCCATAATGGTCGTCAATCATTTGTTCCCTGCTGTGATGTTCAAACAAGCAAAGCAAAACTACAACTAAGATTAATAAAGCTAAAACTACAGAAAAATAGAGATTATTGCCATTGATCCATGGGATTATATACACTCAAAAACCCAAAGAAAAACAAAACTGAGAGAAAAGTTAATAATCTACGATTAATAAGACGAAAATATTAGTGAACTAAAACTTCTCAAATAACACCACTCCTCGGCAGCGGCGCCATTTTGATGGTTATCGTGACCAACGACACTGACCTACGGTATGAGTGTACGATCGTCAATAATATAGTAACCCAACCGAGTGTTGGGGTCGTGTCCCAAGGGAGCGATTTTGAGAATTAATAGCCAATTAGAATTTCATTCGAATTAGTCGTAGCTAAATACTAGGCTAAGCTTTAAATTGACAGAAGTTCCCTCTTGGGCAACTTACCCCGTTTCAAATGTGTTCCTCTAGGACACCCATTTGTTGCATGAAGACCAGCGAGCACCTTACCTCACTCACTCTCTTGAGCTGAGTGTTAGGATATGGAACTAGAGCTCACCCTCTCGGGCTGAACCTCATGTCGACCCACTGCTTAGGCCATCAGCCTAGCGGTTTTGGTTTTGCGACCTCCCTCTCGGGCAAGCAAAAACACATGGGTGGCTTTGTATTTTGTCTACAAACCCTTTAGATTGAACCACAACCACCAGGTGAAATCACCATTAACATACATCTAACCTATCAGTAAGCAAGACCCAACTAGAATATTAACCCATATTTGCTAAATCACAACCCAAGAATGAGGTTTTTAGCCACACATCAAGAAAGAAGAAATTATACCTAACATGATAAAGAAATCAACTGGGTATAAGAAGTTAAACCTTGAATTAAGAAAAGGGAAGTGAATAGAGAAGACCCACTTCCAACTTGGGGAAGAAGAACTCCTTTCTTCAAGTCTCCACAAAACTCTCTCAAAACTTGAGAGAAAAAAACATTAGCCAACGTATGTTCTAAAGTGAAAACAATAATAATAATTGTTCCACACTCCAAACTCTCCTAAGACCACAACTCTAAATAGTATTTATGGTTTTCACAGATTGTGCTACGGAGGATTGTTCGGCAACATTAGTCGAAATCACCGATAAACTAGGCGATCCTTGCATTCTGGATCATTGGGCGGTACAGACTGCATCGCAGAACTGATCAGCGACCCGCCGACTGCTCATTTCCTCGCCTTTTGATCCACTTCCTTCAAGGCTTCGCGTACTGGAACGAAGGGAGGCTTATGTGGTTTCAGTGACTCGGCAAGTTAAACTCGGCGATCCGCAGGATTCCATTTCTTGTTCTTTTCAGCCCTATTTGCTCAGTTTTGCGCCTAAGTGTCCATGCTTCTACTAAAACTTCAAATACCTGAAACTTCAGCATTTTAATCAGGTATTGAGGTAAAACAAGCATTCAAGGGCACTATTTCAATTAAAACAAAGCCTTAAACGAGTTCAATTTGTGGACTCATCATGAACCAGCCCCAAGAACTACTCATAGACTCTCCAGGTAGTGCTATGAAGTTGTTAAATTTATCTTCGTTGTTAAACTTCTTTGACACTGGAACATATTTTCCCAAGAACACATCACTTAATTGTTCCCATGTGTAGATTGAGTTACAAAGAAACTTAGTAAACCATACAGCAGCATCACTAGTCAGTGATATAGGGAAGACTCTCAACCCAATGATATTTATGTATAACTCCGATCGACCCACACAACTCTTGCAAACACTCCTCAACTTGGCCATGTACCCATGTGGATCCTCTGATGTCAAATCAAAGAATAAACCCCTCGCTATAAGCATCTGCATCAGACTAGGCACAACAAATGTATACCCCAGAGTTAGAACAATAGGTCCTTCAGATTCAGCGGTGTTGAAGTCGACCCTACAATTATCACACAACCTCGATTCTACTGGATTTTTTACCCTCAGTGCATCTTATTGCAAATTTTCACCGTTAGCCAGAGCATTCTCATTACCAACCCTAGGAAGCTGCAACTCAACCCCATAACCTAGATCTCCTCCGATAGGATTGATTGGAAATCCTTGATTATTCATTCTTCGCAAAGTTCTGTTCAATTCTGGGTTGTAAGGAGTCAGTGGTTCACCTTGACTCCATGTACTTGGCATACACTGGAGTCGGAACCTTAGAGAAACAAAACAAGAGTAAAATTAGGAAATAATTAAACAAAGTTCAATAATGTAATTAAACTTAATCTAAAAGCCTTATTCCCCGGCAGCGGCACCAAAATTTGATGCGCTCAAATGACACCTCCCTAAAGAAGTATAAGCGATTGTTATCAAGTAAAGAACCCAACTTTGAGGTCGGGGTCGATCCCACGAGGAATATGGTTTAGACTTAAACTTAACTTACTAATATATTCGTTTAGTCAACGTATTTCCGAGGCAAGTAAGTAAAGTGGGGGGATTTGTGAAACAAATAATTTATTGTTGTTAAGTAACAAGTGAGCAGGATTCCAACTTTGTTGTTATCAATGAGAGAAAGTAACTAGGGTGTACGTGTTCCCCATAAGCTCATAACGAGGTAATCCTAGTAATAGTAATCCTTTCCTAGAGTACTACATACAGAGTGATAAGTTAGGTATCTGTAATTCCTTAGTTCGGCAACGTGTGTATAATTTACTAACCCTTACCTTTACCTCATATTAGACATCACATCAATGTATGACTTAGTTTTCACTGTCGCACAAATTGATATTAGACTATTAGATAGTATCACACTAAATCTATGTTGATAATTCTTTTCTTATTAACTACCTCCTTGGTCCGGCAAGTAGCAACAAGGCGAGTTCTAAAGTTGGCCACCGTTAAAAAGACTTCCAAATGAAAGAATTATCAATGCATTCAAAAACATTATTCGAGAATTACTTAGTTAATATTCATACATTGTTAATCACTCATAGTTCCGACAACCCTAGTTGTCAATTTAGTTACTCATAGTAGCAAAAACACAATTCATATTTTTAGATGAAGAAATCATGAACTTACGTAATGAGAAGAACAAACCCAAAATCTCAACTTGAATTTCAAAGTGAAAAATCTTCAAAACAAACTTAGGAAATCAAGAATTGCTAAAATTGTAAGTGAATCTCCAAAGCCAAAAACTAGAACTAAAGTAATAAGGTCTAACCCCCAAAAATGAGGTTTACATGCCCTGTATATACAAAAATATGTCCCAGATAAAAAGGAAATGAAATAAAGTTTCTAGACGCGGTTTTGGTCTACGACACTGACCTACGGATCGTGGACTGACCTACGGATCGTGGACTGACCTACGGTCCGTAGGTCCTTTTTGTGGTTTGGGACTTGAGTAAATTTCCAAAGCTCAAAATATCCACCTCTTAGTAACCATCGATGCCTCAGCAGGACGGACCGTGGTTCAATCCACGGTCCGTAGATACTCCTCCGTAGCTCCATATTTAGGCTTTCAAAATCAGCTACTGCAACCCCCTTCCTAGAATCATTTGACGGAACTACAGGACACCCCGTAAGTCGATCTATAGTCCGTTGTTTGTAACCGTGGTTCCACACATATTCAAGAATTACCTGATTTTCCTTCAAGACATGCCTGTCCATCTACACCTACTATTTACGGACTGTGACTGGAACTACGGTCCGTAGATGCCTTTTTCTGCACATATGATGGTTCTATTATGATATAACATAGGGTTACTTATGTGATGGTTCTATTATGATTAGATGATCTTGGTATTTAACTATGTATGTGAACTATGTCTCATGATGGTTGGGGTATGCATTATGTTTATGTTGAAGACTATGCTTGTAATTATTATGATATCCTTTATGTTATGATGAATTGTACATGAGATGTCTTATGAGTTATGTTCCCCAACTATTCCAAAGATGATGTTCAAAATTGGCATATAGCATGGTTTCAACTAAAATGCTTATATTAGCATATTTTAAGGATCTTTATGCATGGATACTTAGTAAATTTTTATGCTAACCCATATTTCTTCTAAATTTTCATAAAGTGTAGGGTTTGGAAACTTTAAGTCTATTCTTGAAAGATAGGTTTCTAAGGAGCAAGGAGTTGAAGATTTAAGTAGTCCTCATAGCTTCGAGGACAAACCTACTATTCCATTTAGGTCTTCCTTTAATGTGTTAGACTTTTGTAAGAGTTGTGTCCCTTAGATTGTATTCAAGTGTTATAGATGGTTTGAGAGATAGTGTTGTAGACTCCCGTTTATTGTTTTTATAAAAGACTTTGATTCTAAAGAAACATTTAAAATTTCCGCACTATTTCTTATTTTTTTATCTTATGATATGATAAGAGGCTTATATGAGGCTTTCCAGAGTCTTGTATGTCGTGTCACATATAGGGAGTAGCCTTGGGTCGTGTCAAACATGGTATCAGAGCACAAAATTTTGGGATGGATTTAGGATGTCTCAAACCACATCTAGTAGTGTCTTGTTCATAGTGTGAAACATGTTACATTTATAAATAGAAGGCTATTGGATGTTAGGAAAAACTTCAGTTATTCATTCTCTATGTCGTGTCAAAGAGGTTAACTCTATAAGGTCTCTCTCCAATTTGTTTTCCGGTGGTCTTTAGGATATGACCACTTGAAGGGCTCATGCTACAAGGATCGAAGGAGAAAAAGGTTAGTAGTGATGCCAATTATGGCTATGTGACTAGATAAGTCTTCATATGATAGATTAGATGATATCCTTTGGTATAGAAGGGTTGCTTTATGGTTATGTGTTTTGTTTGAAGATTTGATGAATAGTGGTGTTTAAGTGATGCCTCGAGATGTTGAGTGAGTGAACTCCTTTACAAGAGGGTAGAAGTATAATTCTCCATGGTGTAGAATCATCTTGTGTGAAGGATTAATGATTACTTGGTCTAACCTTAGAAGTTGAAAAAAATGGTGCTTAGAAAAGTCCGTGTAGGTTTACTCCCAAGGGGTAGATCATGTGCTTAGATAGCTAGGTCCTTGAGTATTCTAGATGTTCATGATTTGTATTAGCTTAAAATTCTCACCTTAAGAGGTGTAGTGAGCTTGAGAAGTTTAGTCCCAGTTTGGTAGGCTCATATAAGACATTGAGTAGTGTTGGTAAGGTTGCTTGTGAGCGAGAGTTGCTTAATGAGAACCTCTTTAATCTAGAAGTACCGGTTGGGATCTTAGACTGGGAAGTTAAGAAATAAAATAGTAAGGATGTTCTTCCATGATAATGTTGAGGAGTGATATCTTAGTAAGGGTTTTAGTTGAGGTTTCTACTTGGGAGGCCAAGGTCCAATGAGATGTCCCGATATCTTTATATTCACTTCTGTTCCTCCTATAGATTAAGATGATAAGTCCTCCTTGACTAATTTCATGATTTTGGAGTCTTGGATGTTATATGTGTCCCATAATTTCCTTGTCCCACAGTGTGACTCTTTTTAACCTTGATAGTGTTTGGATGCATGGTTGTTAGACCTCTGTTCTTTTTAGTACCCGGTAAGGTTATTATGGGTTTTGGTGATTCTTTGGGATTGTTTGAAAGGAGTAGTATTTGAGGTCTTAGTAGGGGTCTTACTACCGAAGGGGATATGGTTTGCTTAGAAAGTAAGATTGATTGAGTGTCTCGATATCCTCATCCCATTCTTCTATTCCTAATATAGCTTGAGACTAAGAGTTTCTTTTTGGGCTTTTTCTATGTTTTGAAGTCATGTGTGTTTTAGAAAATTTCAATGATCTCATTATGTTATGCATGTTCTTGAGAGATTTCTTGTTTAGTATAAAATGAGTTTTCATCATTTATATGTTCCTCATGTTGTGCATCTTAGTACGATGATGGCATATTTGACTTCAGGAGACGATTTGATGAACATGCTTAGTTATGCTTTTGATAAAATGGCATATTGGCTCCTTAATGTTGTGTTGATCTTGATTTTATTTGGAAAAGGTAGTACCTCCTATGATTATGTGATAGATGATGTTTAGAGGAGTTTGTATAGGCTTACTCCCAAGGGGGGAGATGGTGTGCCTAGGTAGCAAGGTTATTATGTGTTTATGTGTTGCCATGATTTCCATATATAATGCATGTTCATGAAAACTTGTGCTTTGAAGGAAAATGAGTTTATGTGAATTGTTTCCTCATGTTGTAGTTGTTTGAGTATTAGTTGTCTATTGTACTTCATGAGAAGAATATATGAGCATGCTTTAGTTTGGAGTTGAGAGAGTCCTCCTTGAATAAAATGCTTTTTGAGAGTAAATTGCATATGAGCTCCATGAGAGTATTTTGAGCATATTATGACTAGGAGATGGTAGTTCCTCCTTTAACATGACTAGTTATGAGAATCTCATGCATAAATGGGTTGTTAGATGTAGTTCCTATTTCCATGTGCATTGAGTATGTTTAGTTGGAGTTGACGTTTTCATCCTTGTTTATGTGCATTTAGATTTTTCATGCATGATGGGCTGCTAGTCTTCAGTCTTTAATTCCGAGAGGTGTTTAGAAATGTCATTCGAGATCGAATTTTCTCAAAGGGGAGATATTGTAACACTCGAAAAATTAATAGGTGAAACTAGAGCCTAACGCTTGAGTATTAAAATTTTATGCATAATATAGAGTTGTAAAATAGCCCCTAAATTTGACAAGTATAAGTTCAAGTGAGGATTCAAGGAAAATTGAAGGCATCAATGCCCTTACAAGAGCTCTTGAACTTTGCCTTAGCTGTGTGGGCAAAATGCATTGTTCAAGGAAGGCTTTAAGGTGCATGAAAGACTTAACTGCCCATAGAACGTCTAGTGAACCATGCCTTAGCCGTATAGGCATGAAGGCAAGTTCACTTGAGGGTTCAAGGAGTGTGGAAGGCTCCACCACCCTTAGAAGTCCCTCATGGACTTTCCCTTAGCCGTGTGGGTGAAAGGCTTTGTCCACGTGAGGCTTCACGAGGCGTGAAAAGTCTTCACTGCCTGTGCAAGTCCCTCGTGGACTTTGCCTTAGCCAATTTAGGTGAAGAGGTAGTCCATGCGGGGGTCAACGGAACATGTAGGACCTCACTGCACGTGGAGCATGTCACGTGAAGATTGCCTTAGCCATTTTTGGCAAGAAGAAAGTCCACGCTTGGGTCCACGACTAGTAGAAGCTTCCACGAAATGTGGAGACCCAAGTGGACTATGCCCTCGCTCCAAAAGCCAAAGGGAACAAGTCCATATGAGGGTACACGTCTGGTGGAGCATTCCGCAACCCGTGAAGACTCTAGTGGACTTTGCCTTAGGCGTGGGGCTGTCCACTTGAGGTGAGGGTCAATTTTGTAAATTCCAAATTTTAGTCAAAATTAAATGGATGCATTTTATATTTTTTAAAAATATATATATATATATGATATTTTAAGTCATTAAATACCCAAATCAAAATCAAAAGTTCATCTTACTCACAATATTTCTCTCTCTAAAAACCCAAGAAGAAGAACAGTAAAATTGAAGTTTGGGCTTGAATAAATCAAGGGATTTTCATCAAATTCTTCAAGGATTCATAATCAAGGTATGGTAGTTTTCATCTTTGGGTAGATTCCACCCATAGAGCCCTTTCAAAACTTACAATTTTCCCCAAAAGAAAGGGTTTTGTTTGAAATTCATGGGTTAAATTTAAAAGTGATTTTCAATGGTTGAATTATGTTGGGTTATGATTTAATTGATGATTTTTGGTTGAATTTTGCTAAATTGTGATGTTAAATGAATTAATTGATTTTAGAAGCATGTAAATGGGTCTTGTATGAATTAATTGAATTGATTGAATTGTGTTATTACCCATATCTAATGTAGAAACTCTAGATGTTGTGTTGAATGTGATTCAGTATTCTTGATGGGTAAATTATGAGAAATTGTACATGAACATGAGAATTATGCATGTGCTTCAAGAATTACTTTGATAATGAAGATTCTATGTCTATGGTGTAATTGTGGTATTGATTGGTAAGGTCATTCCCCCCTATACCCTCACACCTTATTATGCATGAACTGATTATGTCTTTATTGATTGAGTTTATATGATGCCATATAATTATAATTGATTAAGAATTAATTATGTGGTTGGATTACCTTGAGAATTAGGTATACATGATGATCATGTGAGACATTGCTTGACTTGTAGCATCAAGATGACTTCTAGGGCTTTTAGGGGTAAAATCTTATTTGAATAAACTAAGGATATTAAGAATTTACAAGGAAGTTATTATGTATGTTAAATTGTACATGGCATTATAAAGGTAGGACTTCACCCACATAACCTATAATATGAGTACATGAGCTTATGCATGAAATGAATGATTTACTTGAATCGTGATATTCCCCTTATCTAATGTAGTAATTCTAGATAATTGGGTTGTGTTTGATTCATAGGCCTTGAAGGGCAAGTTATGAGGGTTTGGACATGTTGATAAGAATTGTGTATGAGCTTGTGACTCAGTTAGAAAGTGAAAATACTATGATTATGATATTATGTGCATGTTTTATGAACACTTTGATTCAGATTATTGAATTATTGATGTTTATATTGAATTAATTTATTCAATCGTGTCAATTTCCTATTCTATTGTAGTAGATTGGATTTATGGGTTGATGTTGTGTAACGACCCGAGAGCACCCCCTAGTCGTTACATGCGTATTCGATCTTTCGGAGGTCTTATACAAGCCTTAGCATTCATTCATCGCATATATCATAAAAATCACTAAGATTTGAAAACATTTATTCAATAAAACCATAAGGCTTCAAGAGTCATCAACATTTGACAACATCAATACGCAAGTGGACCTACTAAGTCTCTTTAGCCAATCTTAGACAAGAAATAAAAACGCACTAAGGGACACGACCCTTTACAAATGAAATGAAACTTAAGTGTCTATTACAATGACTATGAAACTTCTAAACATAGTCCTCGAATCTTGAGGACATACCAATGACTTGGAAGAGTGAAGCAATCCAAGCCACTCCAAAGCACAATCTCCACCTAGTTACCACAACCTACACTTGTAGTAAAATAGAAGAGAGGGCTTAGTACAACACACGTACTAAGTATGAGGATATGCAAAACATGCTAAAAAGGACATTTGTGAGGAAGTCATGCTTTCATGCCATTTTGATAAAATCTCATGAACATCAACATAATAGGCACCGTACAAGTCATAACCAACAATACAAAGTGATATGATTCACAATACCTAATGAACTTACATAACCCATTTACCTTTACCTTCTTGCCTTGGACCTCCACCTTAAGTAACCCTTAAGCAATACCTTTGTGCAATGTATGGACAACGTCCCATACCATCACCCATACAAAGGCACCACCTTAAGATCACACAGAGTGAACTTACCATGCATACCTCAACCTTCACCGATTAATCACATGAGACATATAAGCACATAAGCCAACAAGTGACTTCATAAAACTAGAACACTCATCAAATGTCATCCCAAGACTCACCTAAGAATGACATGTTGAGGTAGCCCATACTACCTCTCCATACCACACCCAAGTGATCCTTAAGGCTACATAAGACAGGCTCCCTTCACATCTCAACATAAATCGTTGATTCAACTTAATGCATTTATACAACCTCATTCACTAATGACATAAGATCATCACATACATTCAATTCAACATAAGCACTTACATTCAATTCATTGTGACTCACTTTCACATTAGAATGCTCAAAGACCAACACTTTCATTAATTAGTCCAATAAGACTCATTCATTCATTATCATTACTAAGATACACGAAGATCTCCCTTAAATGTCTACTTGTGCAATGTCTAGATGATATCCCATTCTGCCACCTATACTAATTAGTACACCTTAAGAGACCCTATTCCATTCATTCATTAATGTGGGGGAGGAGCCTTAACCGACATAGACCATGGAGCTTGACATGGAATCTTGGTAATACCCTTACCGGATGAGGGATCCCTACTTGCCTAAGGTAGGGTCATTCTTTTAGCCTTTATGTGGTAGAGACCAATAGCTAGTCATATGTGGGCACATAATTAAGGGACAGAAGGATTGCTTGTAGGGTACTCTCATCTCAACTCACGAAGGAGCACCCATCTTAAGGGTTGCTACTAGATAATCACATCTCAACTAACGAATGAGTATACACCCATCTTCATATCCTCTCGGTGCTAGACATTACTCCCCTACATAGTTTGGACATTCAATTCATTCATTCATTTAGGGATAAGGATTGCTACAAAGTATTCTCATCTCAAGTCACGAAGGAAAACCCATCCTAACCCTCATTCATTCATTTAGAGATAAGGATTACTACTAAGTATTCTCATCTCAACTCACGAAGGAATACCCATCCTAACCCTCATTCATTCATTTAGGGAAAATGATTGCTACTAAGAATTCTCATCTCAACTCAAGAAGGAATACCCATCCTAACCCTCATTCATTCATTTAGAAATAAGGATTGCTACTAAATATTCTCATCTCAACTCACGAAGGAATACCCATCCTAACCCTCATTCATTCATTTAGGAATAAGGATTGCTACTAAGTATTCACATCTCAACTCACAAAGTAATACCCATCCTAACCCTCATCATTCATTAAGGAAGTTCGTGAATTCAAAGATGAGAAAACCTTTCATCTAGGAACCCAATTCATTTAAAGGAATACTTTATGAGACTATCCTTACAATAGACCCAACGTTCATTCATTAGGATTAACTCCCATTCTTTTCATTCATTCTTCACTAGGTGTGAGAGTAAGTAAACATAATCTATCCTAACCTCTCCTCCTTCATTATAAGTCATTCAAAGAAGACAACAACCAAGCATAACACATAAAGTCTCTACACAAGGTCACATTTCACGCTATTAGACCATACACAAATTCACATCATATCACATTACCTTCACATAATCAACATTATTCAAAACAACAATCATCCAACTTTGCCTACAAGGCCATGATCACAACATGCTTATAAAGTAAACACCTCCCCACTTTCCAAGGGATCAAACCTCACAATTCTAACATCTACTACATACATACATATATATATATAAATAATAAAATCAATAATCTATTCACAACTTCATCATCATCATAAGCCTTAGGTCACAATTGCCCATTCAAGGCCAGCATCCAATATAACACAATTGACCATCCATTCCTTATAATTCAATACAGAACAATACATAAATCAATAGCCCATAACAATCTACACATTAATATCACATTATTAGCTCATAATCAATAGACCCACTTTAGACCTAAAAATTAGGATTTCAAGATATGCAAGGGTTCATGGAGTTTTTGATCTTAAAACCATCAATATTAAAATAAATCATTGTTTGAAATACTTTCATGCAAGAACCCAAGCTTACACTTGAAATTGGGTTTTTTGTGTTTTTGAAAAACATTGAAATCGCTTTGATTTGGCAATTTGATTGAAAGGAGAATCAAAGATAAAATCCCCTTACCTTTATGATTAATTTCCACGGAATTTGAAGGAGAAATCAATAGGAACCCATCCCCTAGTTTGAAGCTTCATCAATGTCTTCCATGGAGTTCTAGAGAGAAAGTCTTTTTGAGAGGGAAGGTTCAATTGGAATAATGAGGTCCAACTCTAGGTTTTGGGGTTTTAACCACTTAAAATACCCTAAAATAGGTAGGATAACTGGTTATAATAATTCCCCAAAGTACCCAAACTACCCCTCACTTAGTAGGACCTTTTAAACATGTCAAACTTAAGTTTTATTTTCGCAGATTTCATCAGGAAACAAGTCCGCGATTCGGAGGTGTTCCCACAAGTTTCTGGAAATTAAATTTCGAGACACAAGAGTCCGCGACACGTCCGCGCTGCAGACCAAATTTTGACCCTTGGTGGAGCTAGTCCGCGACGTAGACATGCTCCCTCCATGCATATTTTCAAGATGCCTTAGCAACTTGTTTGGCCAAGGGTTGGTGTCCTTCTCGGGGACCCATAGGGTGGTTCCGGGGAGTCGTATCCAAACGTTTTGACCCTAAATACATTTATTAAGACACTAGGTTCACCTCCACTGATTTTAGACTCCAATAAAAAGATGAACAACATACTAGAACACACCAACACGTACAAGACTAGTTTTCGAACGTCTTGGTCGTCCGTTGACGTTTGACTTCCAAAATCTTTAAAACTGACTAAAAAGGCTATTCTTCATTATATTAATAAGCTATTAATGCATAAAACTCATGTGAGGCTCTACTTTATCCTACTTCATTTTGAGGGGTGTTACAATATCCCCAACTTGGGAACATTCTCCCTCGAATGACACTTAAAATAGTTCTGTCGATTCAATGACCCTACTAGCAGCTCACAACCAGCATGTAATATCATTACTACAACACACATTAAGGAGTAAACATCAACTCCATAAAAGCATTACAACAAAACTTTCATGCAATTCAAGGAAGTAGGAATAACATCTACCACTCAATATGCACAAAACTTTACCATCTCTCATTTCTTTGGAGGAACTTCCTTCTCCATAGCATATCATGCTCATTACAACATTTATAGGCTCACCATACAATTTCTCTCAAAAGCATAATCATGCAACATCAAGATCACATCAAGGCATGCTCAACTAGGCATGTCATAAACCAATTTAAGCAACTAATCATAGACAAAAGCTCATCATTTCATATCATATAAGGAGGAACTACCTTCTCCATACTCATGATGCACACTTCATCATTTTCATTTCCAACATGGAGGGACAACCTTCTCCATTTTTTTTATATTTTTGGACATACTCATCGTTTCATCATAAGGCCCGATATGTAATAACTTTCAAAGCACACATAGGCTTGATCAACATTTCAACTCATGAGGCAAATAAGCAAATCATACTAAATGCAAAATAATCATGAAAAATATAGATCAACTACTAACCTTATCAATTAATCATAATGTCATTAAGAGGATGCATAACATAATATCCTCTAGGACGTGCATAACATAAGGATATCATGCAACTCATAATCATATGCAAGACTCCAAAACATGAACAAGCTACTAGGAACTCTTGGTTTCAAGCTAGAATAAGAATAGAAGGAAAATATAAGGATATCAACAACCTTACTACTCAACTCATCATCCCCCACTTAGGGTAAACCCATATAGGAGCACATTATCCCCCACTTGGGGTGAGCCAAATCAACTCTTCACCACCTCATACCCTTAAATTCTAAGGTCGGAGCAAGTCAGGACTAAACCTTCAAACTCCTTTCATAAAATGATTCTACACTATTGAGGGTCTTACCTAATATCCCCCAAGAAATGAGCTTACTCACTCAAAATCATTTGGTACCACCTAAGCACCACTACTCATAAAAATTTTATCCTCTCACAATTACCTTGCTAGGTAGTCACACCATCTTCCCCTTTTAGGAGCAAGCCTACACAAGGACTTCAATCTATCACAAGGGCAACTACCAAGCATTAACCACAAAAAGCAACTTCCCAATATAATACTTCAAATCTCATAAGTCACACATAGCCATAATTGGCATCACAACACATTCTTCCAAAACTACTTTCACATAATTTCATCTAGTCATAAACCATAATAAGCATCAAAGCTCACCTTTTACTCCCTCAATCCTTGAAACATCACCCCTTCCAAGTAATCACGTCTAGTAGAGACCACCGGACAAGGGGATAAAGAGAGAGATCATATGGAATTAAGCTCTATGGCACGATACAAGAGTAATGAAGAAAGTGAAACTTCTATTGTCCTATAGCCTCTCGCTCATAGATGTGTCGCGACTCACACCGATGAACAAGACTCTACTAGACGTGGCTTTTGAGACTTTGAACCGAAAAGTAATCTTTAAAACCTTTTGCTCTGATATCAAGTTTGTAACGACCCGAGAGCACCCCCTAGCCGTTACATGCGTATTCGACATCTCGGAGGTCTTATACAAGTCTTAGCATTCATTCATCGCATACATCATAAAAATGACTAAGATTTTAAAACTTTGATTCAATAAAACCATAAGACTTCAAGAGTAATCAACTTTTAAAAACATCAATACTCAAGCGGAACTACTAAGTATCTTTAGCAAATCTTAGACAAGAACTTAAACGTACTAAGGGACACGACCCTTTAAAGTGAAATGAAATTTCAGTGTCTATTACAATGACTATGAAACTTCTAAACATAGTCCTCGAATCTTGAGGACATACCAAGGACTTAGAAGAGTGAAGCAATCCAAGCCACCCCGAAGCACAATCTCCTCCTAGTTACCACAACCTAAACTTGTAGTAAAATAGAAGAAATGGCTTAGTACAACACACGTACTAAGTATGAGGATATGCAAAATATGCTAAAAAGGACATTTGTGAGGAAGTTATGCTTTCACGCCATTTTGATAAAATCTCATGAACGTCAACATAATAGGCACCTTACAAATCACAACAAACAATACAAAGTGATATGCATCACAATACCTCATAAACATACATAACCCATTTACCTTTACTTTCTTTCCTTGGACCTCCACCTTAAGTAACCCTTAAGCAATACCTTTGTGCTATGTATGGGCAACGTCCCATACCATCACCCATACTAAGGCACTACCTTAAGGTCACACAAAGTGCACTTACCATGCATACCTCAACCTTCACCAATTAATCACATGAAACATATAACCACATAAGCCAACAAGTCAATTCATAAAACTAGAACACTCATCAAATGTCATCCCAAGACTAAACTAAGAAAAACATGGTGAGGCAGCCCATACTACCTCTCCATACCACACTCAAGTGATCCTTAAGGCAACACAAGACAAGCTCCCTTCACATCTCAACATAAATCGTTGATTCAACTTAATGCATTTACACAACTCCATTCACTAATGACATAAGATCATCACATACATTCAATTCAACATAAGCACTGACATTCAATTCATTACGACTCACTTTCACATTAGAATGCTCAAAGACCAACACATTCACTAATTAGCCCAATAAGACTCATTCATTCATTATCATTACTAAGATACACGAAGATCTCCCTTAAATGTCTACTTGTGCAATGTCTAGATGATGTCCCATTCCGCCACCTATCCTAATTAGTACACTTTAAGAGACCTTAGTCCATTCATTCATTAATGTGGGGGAGGAGCCTTAACTGACATAAACCATGGAGCTTGACATGGAATCCCGGTAATACCCTTACCGGATGAGGGATCCCAACTTGCCTAAGGTAAGGTCATTCGTTTAGCCTTTATGTGGTAGAGCCCACTAGCTAGTCCTATGTGGGCACATAATTAAGGGATAGAAGGATTGCTCGTAGGTACTCTCATCTCAACTCACGAAGGAGCACCCATCTTAAGGGTTGCTACTAAATAATCACATCTCAACTAACGAAGGAGTATACACCCATCTTGATATCCTCTCGATGCTAGACATTACTCCCCCACGGAGTTTGGACATTCAATTCATTCATTCATTTAGGGATAAGGATTGCTACTAAGTATTCTCATCTCAATTCATGAAGGAAGACCCATCCTAACCCTCATTCGGTCATTTAGGGATAAGGATTGCTAATAAGTATTCTCATCTCAACTAACGAAGGAATACCCATCCTAACCCTCATTCATTCATTAAGGGATAAGGATTGCTACTAAGTATTCTCATCTCTACTCACGAAGCAATACCCATCCTAACCCTCATTCAATCATTTAGAAAGAAGGATTGCTACTATGTATTCTCATCTCAACTGACGAAGTAATACCCATCCTAACCCTCATTCATTTATTTTAGAATAAAGATTGCTACTAAGTATTCTCATCTCAACTCGTGAAGGAATACCCATCCTAACCCTCATTCATTCATTAAGGAAGCTTGTGCATTCAAAGATGAGAAAACCTTTCATATAGGAACCCCATTCATTTAAAGGAGTACTTTATGAGACTATCCTTACAATAGACCCAACTTTCATTCATTTGCATTAACTCCCATTCTTTTCATTCATTCTCACATTCTTTCATTCATTCTTCACTAGGTGTGAGAGTAGGTAAACATAGTCTATCCTAACCTCTCCTTCATTATAAGTCATTCAAAGAAGACAACAACCAAGTATAACACATAAAGTATCTACACAAGGTCACATTTCATGCTCTTAGACCATACAAAAATTCACATCATATCACATTACCTTCACATAATCAACATTACTCAAAACAACAATCATCCAACTTTGCTTACAAGGCCATCATCACAACATGCTTATAAAGTAAACACCTCCCCACTTTCAGAAGGATCAAATCTCACAATTGTATTATTTACTACATCTCTCTCTCTCTCTATATATTTATATATATATGTGTGTGTGTATATATATAATACTAGAATCAATAATCTATTCACAGCATCATCATCATCATAAGCCTTAGGTCACAATCGCCCATTAAAGGCCAACATCCAATATAACACAATTGACCAACAATTCCTCATACTTTAATATAGAACAATACTTATATCAATAGCCCATAACAATCTACACATTAATATCACATTATTAGCTCTTAATCAATAGACTCACTTTAGACCCAAAAATTAGGATTTCAAGATATGCAAGGTTTCATGGAGATTTTGATCTTAAAACCATCAATATTAAAAAAAACCATTGTTTGAAATACTTTCATGCAAGAACCCAAGCTTAGAATTGAAATTGGGGTTTTTAGTGTTTTTGAAAAACATTAAAATCACTTTGATTTAGCTCTTTGATTGAAAGGAGAATCAAAAATAAAATCCCCATACCTTTATGATTAGTTTCCAAGGAATTTGAAAGAGAAATCAATGGGAACCCATCCCCTAGCTTGAAGCTTCATTAATGTCTTCCATGGAGTTCTAGAGAGAGTTTATTTGAGAGGGAAAATTCAATTGGAATAATGAGGTCCAACTCTAGGTTATGTGGATTTAACCACTTAAAATACCCTAAAATAGGTAGAATAACCGTTTATAATAATTCCCCAAAGTACCCAAACTACTCTTCACTTAGTTTGACATTTTAAACATGTCAAACTTGAGTTTTATTTTCGCAGATTTCATCGATAAAAAAATCCGCGACGCAGAGGTGTTCCCACAAGTTTCTGGAAATTAAATTTTGATAGGGAAGAGTCTGCGACACGTCCGTGATACGGACCAAACTTTTGGCCCTTGGTGGAGCTAGTTCGCGAAGCGGACATGCTCCTTCCATGCATATTTTCAGCTGCCTTGGCAGCTTGTTTGGCCAAGGGTTGGGGTCCTCCTCGAGGACCCTTAGGGTGGACCCGGGGAGTCGTACCCAAACGTTTTGACCCTAAATACATTTATTAAGACACTAGGGTCAGCTTCACTAATTTTAGACTCCAAACAACTCATAAAAACATGAACAATGTATTAGAACACACCAACACGTAAAAGACTAGTTGCCGAACGTCTTGGTCGTCCCTTGACGTTTGACTTCCAAACTCTTTCAAACTGGCTAAAAAGGCTATTATTCATTATTATAACAAGCTATTAATGCATAAAACCCATGTGAGGCTCTAGTTTATCCTACTTCATTTTGAGGGGTCTTACATGTTGGTTCATGGTGTTGAAAGGGCAAGTTATGAACTAATTACATGTTGAAATAGAATTGTGCTTGACCTATTGATCCACTTGAAAGGTGGAGGTTTTTATTTACTATGTATTTTGTGGTATTGAATTGATGGATATATTCATTTTTCCCTACATGTGGAGGTTAATGTATAATTATGATGAGAAGCACATGTGTGATCTAAATGAATAAATTATGATCACGTGTAGAAGCTAATTGTGTTAGGATTGAAAGTTATCTCTCCATTAACAATTGTGAATGATGATGATTATGTGAAAAGGCTATTCTCACATACACACACACATTTGAATGAAGAATGAATGAAGTTCAATGATAATGTTAATGATGATGGGTTAATTGAATGGTTATTCTGAATTGTACTCTAATGAATGTTAATGACTTGTTGTGAAAGGACTTTCTCACAATAAGGGGGTCTTAGGTGAAAGGTTATTCTCATATTTGAATCTATGAGCTTTCCAATGAATGAATGAATGTTGGGTTTGGGATGGATGCCCTCACGTGAGTTGAGGTGGGGTATCTAGTAGCAATCTCTTACCCCATAATAATGAATGAACGTAATGAATGTCAAATACTCTGTGGGCAATAATGCTAAGCACCGAGTGGATATTGGTTGAGATGGATACTCATATGTGAGTTGAGGTGGGGTATCTAGTAACAATCTCTTGAGATGGATGCTCATACGAGAGCTGAGGCTGGGCATCTAGTAGAAATCTCCCTATCCCTTAAACTATGTTTCCACATAGGTTTAGCTAGTGGATCAACTTAAGCTAAACAAACGATCGTCCTACCTTAGGAAAGTAGGAATCCCTTTATCTTGTGAGGGTGACACCGAGATTCCATGTCAAGCTCACATGGTTTATGTCAGTTAAGGCTTACCCTACACAGTAATATTAACGAACTATGGCTTCTTAAGAATGCACTACTTAGTGTGGGTGGTGGTATGGGGTGCCATCTGTGCATTGCACAAGTAAGCTTTGAGAGAGGTTATAGTGTGTTCCTTTATAATGTTAATGAACTGAATAGGCTCTTGTAATGAAGCTAATGAACAATGTTGACTTATATGGTTAATATAATGATGCATGTTATACTTGGTTTGTATTATGAGTTGCTTCCTGGTCATGACTTGTTGTATATAAATGTACCTTGCTTTTGGTGACTTCAAAGAAGTACTTAGTGTGAATAGTAGTATGCGATGCTACTATGAGTTAGAGTTGTCTTAGGTGATGGTTCTTATGTGATGATTTGACTATTGTAATGTTTATCTCTTAGTGTGAGTATGGTTGAAGACGGAAAGGCAAAGTGGTAAGTTCACTTTTGGTGACCTTAGTGTGGTACCTTGGTGTGGATGGTTGTATAGGACAATATCCATACACTGCACAAGGTATAGCATGCAGGTTACTTGAGGTGAAGGTTTAATGTGAAGATAATGGCTTCAATGTTGATTATGTCTCTATTGTTGGTAAATGACTTGCATGCTGGTTATGTTTGAATATTATGTCTCTATTACTATTGTTCATGAAGTTTTACCAAAATGGCATAAAAGCATGACTGTCAAAAAAAATGTCCTTTTAAGCATGCTTTTGCATGGCTATCATACTTAGTACTTAATTGTGCTAACCCATTATTCTTCATGTTTTTACTACAAGTGTAGATTCCGGCAAGTGATTGCATTCACTCTAGTGGATCTTCGATTAGAGTTCTCCAAGACATTTTGGGTGTGTCCTCATAGATCGAGGACAAGTGTTTAGAAGTTCTTTTCCTTTTTCATGTAATAAACTATTTTAGATTTCTATTGGAAAGGGTTGTGTCCCTACTCTTGTTTAAAGATTGTGTCTAAGATGGCCATGTGAGATATAGATTTCCGCTTGCGTTTAAATGTTTTTGAATGTTAGATTGTATGGTTTTATATAAAGAAGTTTTAATTCCGTACCATTTCTATTACCTATGCAATGAATGAGCTATAAGGCTTGAATAAGACCCCTTCGGGGTCAAATACGCCGTGTCGCATCTAGGGGCTAGCCTTGGGTCATGACAAAAAGTTAGTTCTCACCTAATGAATCTATAAGCTATTTTATGAGTTGTGTTGGATGGAGGGTAAGATACTCCTTCATGCATTTAAATTCAATTCAAGACTAAACATGTAATTTTGGGAAATAATGCTTAGCACCGAGTTATATGGAATATGAAGTAGAAGCCCTCACATCAATTCAACAGGCCGGGTTCTCTAAAGATAATATCATGAGATTGAAGCTCCCCTCTCAATACAATAGGTTTAGGGTTTCTAGAAGCAATCTCCCTATCCGATAACTATGTGCCCACATAGGCCTTTAGCTAGTGGATCCACCTAAAAGCTAATACATTTAGTTCTACCTTAGGCAAGTAGGAAACCTCTTTTGGGTGTGGGGCAGTACACAGGATTCCATGTAGCTCACATGGTCTATGTTGGTTAAGGTTATTTCCCTCCATTAACAATAAACATGAACTATGAACAATAACATGAGTTGTGTACTATTGTTCCTCAAGAGGTTTTACTTAGTATGAGTAGAAGTATGGGACTTCATTCATGTATTGCACAACTAGGCTTTAANTAGCACCGAGTTATATGGAATATGAAGTAGAAGCCCTCACATCAATTCAACAGGCCGGGTTCTCTAAAGATAATATCATGAGATTGAAGCTCCCCTCTCAATACAATAGGTTTAGGGTTTCTAGAAGCAATCTCCCTATCCGATAACTATGTGCCCACATAGGCCTTTAGCTAGTGGATCCACCTAAAAGCTAATACATTTAGTTCTACCTTACGCAAGTAGGAAACCTCTTTTGGGTGTAGGGCAGTACACAGGATTCCATGTAGCTCACATGGTCTATGTTGGTTAAGGTTATTTCCCTCCATTAACAATAAACATGAACTATGAACAATAACATGAGTTGTGTACTATTGTTCCTCAAGAGGTTTTACTTAGTATGAGTAGAAGTATGGGACTTCATTCATGTATTGCACAACTAGGCTTTAAGAGTGATTGTGGTATGTTTCTTTTATGATATGATGATTTATGAGTTAATGCATGTTTTGTATGAGTTATGAATATGAATTATACTTATGACTTCTCAAGGAGCTCTACTTAGTGTGAGTGGGGGTATGGGACTCCATTCATTCATTGCACAAGTAGGTTTTAAAAGGGGTGATGGTGTGGTTAGGTGAATTTATGCATGTATGATATGGATTGTTGCTAAGAGTGGCTTTCCTTGTTGTAAGCTATGCACATGAATATTTCCTTGTCTATGAGTATTAGCAATGGATGAGATGAAAACATGATAATTATGAACGTAGTGGCCTAAAAGCGGTACTTAGTGTCGATAGGATTATGGGATCTTATCGATGCATTGCACAAGTATAACTTAGGGTTACTTATGTGATGGTTATATTATGATGAGATGATCTTGGTATTTAACTATGTATATGAACTATGTCTTATGATTGTTGTGGTATGCATTATGGTTATGTTAGAGACTATGCTTGTGATTATGATGATATCCTTTATGCTATGATGAATTGTACATGAGATGTCTTATGAGTTACATTCCCCAACTATTTCAAAGATGATGTTAAAAATTGGCATACAGAATGGTTTCAACTAAAATGATCCTTTTAGCATGTTTTAAGGATTTTTATGCATGGCTATCATACTTAGTACATTTTTGTGCTAACCCGTATTTCTTCTACATTTTTCAAAAAGTGTAGGGTTTGGAGACTTGAGTTCTATTCTTGAAGCATTTATACAGCCTCATTCCTTTTCCACTTATTTCTTCATTTTGAACATGAAATCTCACCTGAATTCCATTCTACGCATTCTTCACTTGAATCATGTTATTCAGAATAACTTTTATTCAACCATTTACTATAATCACCATAGTTATTTACACACACAAAGAAAAATAAAAGCATTGGTTTTTTCAAAATGGATGGGTTCCATCTCATTGCTACAATGAGTTGTATGTTATTCTAACCCATTTTACTCATGTTCTTTCATCCTTTACTGTCTTAATTGCTTACCACACCTCAAACTTAGGATTTTAGTCTGATTTGACTATTTAAGCACAAACTAATTCTTCAAGAATATTTTAGGTGCAGAAAAGGGAGGTAATATTTCACAAATGGTTAAAGAATGGAGTCTCACCTTGTTACAAAAGAAAGGTGTAGGGTCAAATGGTGCAGAAATTGCTTTATACCCTCACAAGGTTGTAACACCTGGGAATTAAGAAGGCTAGGAATGGGCCAAATAAGTAGTCACCAGCCCAAAACTTGTCCATGGGACCCTCCATGGAACACTTGATGGGTTGTGAAGTGTACCATGACCTATTATGGTGCTCGTGAAGGGTTTCAAGAACCTGCCCAAGAAGGGTTCCCCTTTAGCGAACCATTACACGACTCGTGGTTAGAATTACAGACATTTATGCTGGTCGTGAAGAGGATCAGGGCAACAAGGGTTCTCCCCTAGCCATTTTTCAAGGACCACAACCGCCATAATGGCTCGTGGAGTCCTTGATGGGCCGTGAAGGGTAGTGTGACAGTGGCCACGTGAATTTTAAGTCAAGATCTTTTGGGTCTTTACAAAATTATTTCAGTTCAATGACATGTCTTTTATCCTTAACTCAAAGCCCTATCTAAACGGTTTTAACCACAAAATCACCTAATTAATGTCATTTTCTGTATTATCCAAAGGAAGAACAAGTCTTTCCCTCTAAAATATTTATCTCTCTAAAAAGCTTGTAGAAGAAGGAGTCAACCTAGGCTTCAAGTCAAGTCTCTCATTTCTAGCATTGAAAACAAGCTCTTGACATTAAGGTATGATAGTCTTCATACATGGAGCCCTTTTTTACATGGAGTTCTTAAATTCTCCAATTGATAAAGCCAGAAATTCCAAATTGAATTAGGGTTTTCTATTATGTCATGTAGTTCTTTAATTGTTTAGTTATTCGATTTATTTATGATCTATCATGCGTGAATTGAGAATATTCCATGTTGTTAAGATGAATCCCCATGAACCCATGTTTCACCCATGCTTTCTAGATTATAATGATTGAAAGTGGGTTTTGAGTTATGAAAGGTGAATTATGGAAATGTGCATGCTCTTATGGAATTTATCAAATATATTATAAATTGCTTTGAGAGTGAATCATGTATGTCATTGTTATTTCTAATGGTTGTGCAAGGATTTATCACATAATTACTTTATGCCTGAATGAAAAAGGTTTTCTCACATAATGGATTCTAAGGTTGAAAGGTATTCTCACCTACAGTAAATCAAACTTAAGGAGCTATTCTAATAATGAGGCAAGCGGCGATTACCCATGTCTTATGAATGATAATAAAAGTCAAGACTAATCAATAATCTGGGATTTATTCTTATCAACGAGTGGACAAGTGGTGATTACCCTTGTCCCATAAACTATGTGCCACCAATGGTTGTCTTGATAGATATTAGTTAGTGAATAGACAATAGCTAGAAATTCATTGTCTTACCTTGGTAAGTAAGATACCTCTTATCGGTGTGGGATAGACAGTGCATTCCATGTTAATAGCTCACATGGTCTTACATGTCGGTTAAAGATAAATCTCTCATAATAATGAACCAAGGTTTTCTATTGAAGTATCTCACAAATGTTTAAGGATGTTACTTCACCATGTTTACCTTATGACTTTTGTTTTCTAACTCTTTCATCTCATGTCTTAGCTTTGTCATTACATATTACAAAAATGTCCCTTTATCATGATTTTTACACTTCATGCTTCACTATCATACTTTGTACATTTTTGTAATGAGACATACTCTTGCCTACATTTAGTATCCAAAAATAGGGTCTGATGGTTCGGGTTTGAACTTCCATGGCTAGGAATCTTTAGTCGAGATTTGAAGGTTGGTGAGTCCTCATGTTCCGAGGATCAAGCGTTTATTCATTTTGTCTTATCTTTAAGGTTTCTACTTGATGTACAGTCTAAGTTCCGAGCACTTCTTATGTCCTAGATGGCTTTGAGACATTGTTAGATTTTTCCGCTCGGTTTTATAAAACTCTATGTTTTGAATTGTCTTTAAAACCTCTTGAATTTCTATTATTCGTGTATGATGTATGCTAAGTGACTAGTATGGGGCCTCTTAGTGTCTTGTACTTCATGTTACGCCTAGGGTCTACCATGCGTCGTAACAAATTTGGTAATTAGAGCATAAGGTTTAGAAATCTTCTTCGAGGTCTCATAAACCATGTCGAGTAGAGTCTTGTTCATGAGTGTCAAGTATGTCACATTTATGACTGAGAGGCTATAATATGTTTAGGGAACTCCACTTCTTTTATTACTCTAAAGTCGTGCGGTAGAGTTTAACTCTATAATGTCTATCTCCTCATCCTTCTCCGATATCTCCTAATCCTTCTCCAATGCTCTACAAGATATGGATACTCGGACGCCACATGTTAGAAGCCATACAAGAGAAAACGTAGAATGGTAAGCTTCTCCTCAAGCTCCTCAAGTCCCGGTCGACCCTTTGGTCGAGCAAGTGACAAATGCGGAATTTAGGTCTGCTTCCAAGTATTGGCTCAAGCCATGACGACGCAAGCCGATAGGGATGTTGCAGTCCTCGTGAACAAAAATGTGATTACGACGGCATCTAGGGTGAGGGATTTTGCTAGGATGAATCCTCTGGAGTTTCATGGTTCAAAGGTTGAGAAATACCCTTAAGATTTTATTGATGAGGTTGACAAGGTGTTGATGACCATGCGGGTGACGCTGGTGGAAAATGTGGAGTTGGTCGCTTATCAACTTAGGGTGTTGCTCAAATATTGTTCAACTAATGGAAAGAAGAAAGGATGGAAGATGCAGGTCCTCTTGATTGGGAAAAGTTCAAAGTCGCTTTCCTTGATTGGTTTTTTCCCCTTGAGTTGAGGGAGGAAAAGGTCCTTGAGTTCATCAACCTTCGTTAGGGAAATATGAGTGTAAATGCATATGCTTTGAAGTTCACACCATTGTCTCGATATTTTCATGACCTAGGGGTACCCCGTATATGTAACATGGCGTATAGAACGCCGAAGGACTCCATACAAGCAACTTAGCTCTCATAACATAAGAAATTGAACAATAACAGTAAAACAATAGTGCAAGTCCAAAACATTTAATAAAAGCAAAGAGGAAGTCTAATACACTTGTCTCATCATAGCTATCTAATACAATAAAATGAAATTGGGCCTAGTCCATACATCATGTTCAAAAAGTGAAAATACATTACAACAATTGAAACAGTAAAACTTGGTCCTCGAATCATGAGGACTCACCAAAGCTCGGAAATATCTGAAGTCAACCTCTAGCCACGGAACTTATGACCCTGACTGCTAGACCCTACATTTGGGAAAATGTATGCAAGCGTATACGTTAGTACAAAACAATGTACCAAGTATGATAGCCATGCATAAAACATTTAAATCATGCAGAAAGGGACTTTTAATTTCACGACATACAATTGACCAAGCTTAAACATGATATAAGAGAGTTAGAAAACATAAGTCCTAAATCATAATCAATGCCAGCTAATTTCATCTTTAAAATCTTTGAACTCATATGCAATACTTCTTGAAGTAACCTTGGTTCATTATTACCTGCGGGGAATTAGACTTAACCAACATAGAGACCATGTGAAATATATTGTGATCTCCGGTATCTCCTACACCAAAAAGGGTTGTTCTAGTTGCCAAGGTAGAACCATGAACTTCTAGCTTAAGTTGATCAACTAGATAATCAACCTATGGGGGCACATAGTTAAGGGATAAGGAGATTTATATTAGAAACCCGACCTCTACTAGTGATACGCTCAAATTACACCTCCTTAAAGAAGTATAAGCGATCGTTGTTAAATAAAGAACCCAACTTGTAGGTATATATGTTCCCCACAATCTCTTAACGCAGTAATCTTAATAATTGTTTTCCTTTCGTAGTATTTACCACACAAAGTTAGTAAGTTAGGTATCTCAAAGTGATTGGTCCTCCAAGAAGGGAATTTCACCACACACCTTGGTCCTGCTACATGTGTCTGCTTTACTAACCCTTACCTTTACCTCAGATTAGCCATCATATCAATGTATGGTTTAGTTTTCACCCTCACGCCAATTGAAACTAGATAATTAGATAGCGACCACTAAATATATATTGTTTAATCCTTTCCTAATTCATTACCTCATTGGTCTGGCAAGTATGAACAAGATGAGTTCTAACATTTGCAACCGTTCAAAAGACTTCCAAATGAAAGGATTAACAATACATGTATGAACACTATTCAAGAATTACTTAAATATCAATTATACTTTGTTAATTAATCATGGATACCACTACCCTAGTTGTGGATTTATCTACTCATGCTTGAAAGATAACAGTTCATTATTGGGTAAAAATAATCCATGAACTTACGAGAAGAATTGATGAAATTCGAAATTCTCAATTGAATTTCAAAGATCAAATAGTATAAAATGAAAAATGGAATGTTAATTGCCTAGAGTTTGCAAATTAATTTCCAAAGAACAAAACATAGAAGTGTACAATAATGTCTAACCCCTAAAAAGGAGGATTACAACTCCTATTAAGAAAACAAATTCTAAATAAAACAGGAAAAAAAAAGGAAATAAACTGCAAGGACTCGACTTCTGCAACAACTTGACCTAGGGCCCGTGGGTCGACCTATGATCCCCCTTTATGGCTTCAAACTTACAAAAAACAATCTGCAACTTCAACTTTTTTATCTTTATCGACGGATGTGTAGAACGTCCTGTGAGTCAACCTACGGTCTGTTGTGTGCTCCGTGGTTCCACACTTGGCCTGACTTCCCTAATCTTCCACCTATGATGCATCATGTACGGTCTTTGGACTGTACTACGGTCTGTCATGGCACTCTGTGGTTTGAGTTACTAAAACTCAACTTTTGGACCAAGACTTACGACTACCCATCCATGGCTCGTCGATGGACCTACGGTCCGTGGATGGCTCCGTTGGTGGCTACTTCTGCACTTTTCAGCCTGTATCTTTATCAACAGCATCCAAGCCTATTTCTTGCAAGAATTATACACAACACATTATTTCTAATAACAAAAGGGCCTAAGAAACTCACAAACTCTAAGTGAAACATATCAAAAATACCGTAAACTCACGGTATATCAACTAACAGGGGAGCTTCCATCTCATGAGATTTCTTCTAGAAACCCGACCTCTACTACATGGGAACTTCCATCTCATCATCAATATCCACTCGGTTCTAAGCATGAATCCCACAAAATAGTCATTTCTTACTTGACTTGATTAATCATGGAAAGGTGCCCTTAGACAACCAAACCAAGCTAGTTCATTATTAGGATAGCTCTTACTCTTTGATTGAATTAGGTGAGAAAGCCTTTCAACCTAAGAATCCTTTCTTTGTGAGAAAAACTTTCACATCATGGTTTTATGTGTTTAGTGAGAATGTCCTTTAACAACACAACATCATCATTGGTACTTTACTCTCAAAGCACCCTTAAAACATTTTCATAGATTTCATAAGAAAATGCGTAAGTCCATAATTTACCTCTTGAGGTTAAAAACACACTTTCAATCATCAATGCTTAGAAAACGTGAATTAAATATGGATTTCATCATAAATAAATGTAAAGCTTGCAATACATACTTAATTTCATAAAACTCTTCCTTGATCAAAATTCCACATCATATGATTTATCACATAAAAACATGGGGATTACAAGGGTTCATGGGTAAATATTCATATATTAATCATATTTCATCAATTCATGCATAAGAGATCATAATTCAATCATTTAAATTAATAATCAAAATAACCCATGATAATTGAAGAAAACTCGAACTCAATTGGGGAATTCTACCTTCAGAAATAGAGGAATTTGGGAACTCTGTGAATGGAAGAAATACATTGATGAAAACTATCATACCTTGAATCCAAAAGCTATGCTTCAAAGGAGGAATTGAGACCTTGACTTGAAACCCTAGAATGAATCAACTTCTTCTTCAAGTTTCTAGAGAGAAATATTTGGAGAGGAGATTTGGTTTTTTCTTTTGTGAATTTGGAAGAATGAAGTGAATGGTTTAATTTTGGGTTGGAAAAGCATATACAGGGGTCTTAGTAAAGGGTAAGACTATGTAGTACATGAACTAATTAATTAGGAAAAGACCCAACTGCCCCAAAAATAGCTGACAACTGACCACCAACGTACCCTGTCGAAGGACCGTCGTTTGGCCTATGACCCATAATAGCGGACTGTTGTTGGTGATCAGAAACATCAATTTTTGGGCCTCGAACCACGAACCTTAGCCACATACCGTGATCTAGTCTATGTTCTGTAGGTTAGGCCATGGTACTGATCCTTTAGAGCACTCTAGGCAGGGCCATCCACGAACAAAGCCTACGGTCAATGGTCCCATCCATGGCCGTGGGTGGCCCTCGTGGCTGGGACCTACATTTTTTTCCAAAATAGATTTTTCCCCCTTTCGGATACGGTGTGTTAAATATCTCCCCCTTGGGACCATTCATCCTTGAATGAGATTTAAACTGGTTCTAAATGGGCAAAAGAGGAACTACAACCCAACCTACAATGCAATGCATACAACCAACGAGGAACTATCGACTCCAAGCTAGGACATTCATAAAACATCATAAGAGGGGTGAAACTATCTCTATAAGTCCATTTTGGAGGCAATTGACATAAAAAAGAAGAAAACATAATCTACAAGCTAATCATACTCAAATGCATTATAACGAAGTAGATTATAATGTTTAACCCCCAATAACGATGATTTCAATTCCTATTTATAGAAAAAAAATCCTAAATATAGCAGGATACAAAATAACAAAATAAACTCCCTGCAAGGACACAACT
This sequence comes from Solanum stenotomum, assembly GCF_019186545.1. NCBI lineage: Eukaryota > Viridiplantae > Streptophyta > Magnoliopsida > Solanales > Solanaceae > Solanum > Solanum stenotomum. The sequence continues at coordinate 21,161,016 of NC_064293.1, read as the reverse complement.
TTAGTCAGCGACTTGACTTTCTAGCCATTGGTTTTGAATCGATTATCCCCTACTCATGTGGACAACGTTGTTACATGGAACTTGTATGTGACGTTCCATTCATTATAGAGGGTTTGGAGATTAATGTTTCCCATATCTTGTTCGAAGAGATCAACAAGAAGGCCTTCAAGGCCACCATGACCCTATCATTCCCGTGTCTGATTTCCATCTCTAGAGGGAGGCTTTAGTGTCTATTTGGCATGGTGGTAGGTTTCTAAAGGCGACTAAGATATTAGACATCAGCCTCATTTGGGATAATGCCAACCTAGCTGTACCATGGAGAGAGCTACAAGTTGTCGTACCGCCCTTGGGTGACGACCTTGGATGCAGGCCAATGACACCACCATTCCAGCCCCTACATCAGATGCCCATACTCCACCTTCTTCGGCCACTAGTCAGGCCCCGAGCTCTTCTTGAGCCACTCCCTCTTCTGGGTCCATTGTCGTTCCTCTGGCTCTAGTCTAGAAGCTGGAGACATAAATGGCCACTATGCTACTACATTTTAAGATATGGATGCAGTGCTCTATTGAGGAGTCTAATGTAAGGATGGAGAAGATGATGGTCGTTCATAAGTGCACGGATGCTTTTGATTTGAGAGTTTTGGAGAGGCCAACCCCTACCATAGATGTGATGACCTTCCAGACGGAGTTGGATAGCCTCTGTGCTGATGTTTATGCCCTCTTGGCCCCCATTTATACTATGCAAGAATCTTCCCTTACTTTACCGAAGGATTAGGTGGTGATCAATTCCCTATTCGGCGATACCCTGCCACAACTAGACATTTCCCATGCTTAGGGGAAGCACCACATCTTTGAAAACATGTCTAATATTGAGGAGGCAAGATGATTGAGGAAGAAGGAGCTCTAATAGTACGCGATGGCCCAGAGACAATCCATCATCGATGAACAGACCAACCAGCAATGGGCCCGAGAGTTCGATGTTGGTCCTTGTTATTCTACGAGCACAACTGATGTTGTTCCCATTGTTGGTGAGGGCGGTATAGATGACATCTCTAGTTTAACCCAGCGGGTTCAAGGAAATCGGACCCACCCATTTCTTGACAGGTCTTCACGCCACAGGTTTGCTTTACCCAATGCTTTATTTATTTTTTTCGCATTGAGGGCAATTGAAACTAATTTTTTTGGTGGCGGGGTAAATGGATTGTGGGTGATAGGGTAAAGTCTGAGTGACCCAACTCATTATCCTCTCTTGTGGTTTTCTTGCCTGTGTTCTTTTTCCTCAAGAGACTATTTTACTTTATGTTGAACCAACATGTTTAGGATTGTATGTGTAAAAGTAAGTAGAAGTATGAAAGCATTATGGCATAAAAACACATGAAATTGGTACCCGTCAATTTTTTTATGAAATATGCTAGATCTATAGGCCGAATGAGTTGAATGTAATGGATCTTCATATGACATGATAAGGAACCAGTATTATAACATGACTTAAGCTAAAACTTGAACTGGTAATTAAATAATATGATAATGAAATAATGAGCGAAGTGTGTGTGAGAAACATTTGAATGTTCATACAGTATGTGCCGATGTAGAACTTGCCTTGTTAATCGTGCTAAGATAATCTAGGTTAGAAGTTAGGAAATGATCATAGGCCATTTTACAAATAAGTCCACTCAAGCCTAAAATGATTCAACCAAAAGTAATAAATATTCCCTTTGATACAAATGTTTGAGCCTGATGTAGACCAGTTCTTTCAATACACATAATTCACCTTCCCTAATATAATTATCTTGGCACCGGTCCCTCCTTAGATATGTGCACCTTGACATAGGCCAAAATTTTAAGTTGAGGGTGGCTAATTAAGAAGTTACCTTAATTTTTTCCCTAGTGTGACATGGATATTGTGCACCTCAACTGATGAAAAATACATAAGTTGAGGGTGGCTATGAAAAAAGAAAGCGAAAGAAAAGAGGTATGGAAAGAGTTTTGTGAAGAGGAAAGAAAAACAAAAGAAAAGAAAGAAAAATATGTAGTTTAAATCATAATAACAAAAATAGCAATAAAAAAGATGTTGAAGAAAACAAATAAAAAGAAGAATGTGAAAAATAAGAACGATGAGTGCAAAATCACATCTGTGTCAAAAGAGTCAAGGTAAAGAGTATAAAATAAAAACATGTCAAGGATTGGTTGAGAAAAGAGGTACTTTAGCCAATGTAATGTCAAGGAGGGCACAAAGTCACTAAAAAGTGCCCAAATGTACCCTACTTGATGTTGAGCCTATGTTGCAAGCTAAGAAAGTCATATAGTGATCCTAGAGACTAGTTTGGAGAGTCTAAACAATTAAAATAAAGGCAAGCTTATGGTATCGAGCACTAAATGTACTTGAAGTCACTTCTCAGCGTGAGTGTTGAATGAATCCTTAAACTTGAAATCCATATCTTTTGTGTGTTTAAAGGGATTTCTTTTGAAGTGAGGGCACTAGTTACATTGTTGGAGAATTGGTACCTTAGTGATTGTGAAAAGTGCATGTTGTGGTGTCTATTGGTCTATCTTTGTCATGTTTTGATCCGAATGAGTTAGCTTGTTGAGAATAAATGAATAGATTTGCACTAATGTGATGTAATTGATTTAGAAAGCCATGTCATTGCTTGAGTTTGTATGCTTGCTTATACATAAGTGTCGTTTAGAGTCTTAGTGTGATGCTTTAGGACAAACAACAAGTTTAAGTTGAGGGTGTTAATATACCATGAGTTTACGGTATTTTTTATATGTTTCACTCTGAGTTTGTTTGTATCTTAGGCAATTTTGTTTTCAGAAATAATGTTTTATGTATAATTCTTTCAGGAAATAGGCTTGGATGAGGTTGATGAAGATGCAAGCTGAACAATGCAGAAGTAGCCACCAACGGAACCACCCACAGACTGTAGGTCTATCGACGGGCTGTGGATTGGCAATCGCGAGTCTTGATCCGAAATTTAAGTTTCACTAACTCAAACCACGGAGTGCCAGGAAAGTCAGGGAAGTATGACCAAGTGTGGAACCACAGAGCAGAAGAGGGACCGTAGGTCGGTCCACGGGCCGTCCTGCACAACCCTCGATGAAGAATGCAAATTTAAAGTTCCAATCTCTGATTGATTTTTCTAAGTGTGAAGCCACAGATACAGGATCTGCAGACTGTAGGTGGACCCACAGACCTACCCGTAGAACTTCGCAGCGAGGCTCAGAGTAGCCTTCCTGATGGCCAGAGTAAGATTTTGTACCGACTTGATCCCCATCTGTACCAATATGATGTTCCATCCAACGAAGCGCAGTCTCTCTCTGATCAACATCTATCTGAAAAGACTCACTCGGTAAAAAGCACATCATGTAGTCATACTCTGTTGTATTAATAAGCAGAGTGTGGTCTGGGCCATATATGAAACGACAAATGATGGCCTGTGAGATGTCGACCGGGAAACCCCGCACCAATATGGACTGAAGTTGAGGCTGAGCTACAGGCTTTGCTCGTTTAGAGATGTAATTCAAGATAGTGGCAGCATAAGAGGCATATGACTATCAAGTCATTTTCTCCCTATAGTTCCCAATTTCCCATGCCATCCACTCATATATGTGCCTCCTGAAGATATCCTGAATGGCTGGTGCAGTGTGGAAGCTGCCTGTAAGAAGAATACGCTCATCAGTAATGGTCCTAGTCATCCTCCGTTGTTCATTCAACATAGTGCCATTCTCATACAACTGGCACTGGCCAACCATGCACAATCTAATCGTCTCATCGGCATTAGGGGCAAGCTCAGCTCTAGGTGGTACAATGCCATCAGAGGAAGATGATGAAGTGGAATCACCAGTGGAACAGGAGTTGAACTGCGACTCGGAGCTGGAATATGTGGCCCCCTCCTCAAACTAGGGGGTAATGACCTAGTCCTCATCACTCGTAGAACAAACCTGCTGGGATCGCCAAGTGTATAGGGTAAAGTGGGGGAGATCCTGATGGAAGGTGGGACGTACTTTGTATCACTTTCTGCCTATATCATACATCGGGAGAAGGCGACTGATTTGGACTTTCCCCCTTGTGCGTAGGTTAGAGCTTGTTTCGGAGCAATGGTACCTGTGCAAGCTTAGTAAGTACATAAACAAGGCAATAAGACTCATGAAATAATCTTACAACAAGATTCGAACCCAGACTAAAAGGTCAAAAACATTGAGGCAGTAGGTAAACTTATGTCCCACGGTGGGTACCTATGGTATGTTGATGGAACGACGACATGTTGGTCCACTCCATAGGTCAATGTGCTCACTTTTGGGTCTCAAATGTTGGAACTATAGACGAGCAGAACGGTCCGTCGATAGAACGACGGACCGTAGTCCACACCAGCTGAGGCTCGTAGATATGTTTTGTGCCAGGGTTTACACTTCAATTTTTATACAACCCTTACTTTCAACAATTTTGCCAATCAAACAATGTCTAATCATGCATTTCAACACATCATATGGTAGTTCATCATTCTTTGGGTTTTGATAACACACAATTCAACTTTTTAGCATACCGAAATAACGAACCCTAAGTCAAAACTTCCAATTAGACCTCTCAACCTATGTTAGTTTATTTTAATTCACTACACACTCACATACCACCATTCCAAGGGTGTTCCTAGACTACAAATTCAACAATTTAACAATTAATTCAACAAACCAAGGTAATGTCCATTGTTGTGACTTTAATTGAATCAATGAAATATTCAAAATTCCTGATAAATCAACGTACCTTTTAAGTAATCAACAATGGTGAGTGTGTGATTATAGTACAACCTCTTTAGAACCACGTGGACACCAAACATGTACCATAAAATTGCTTGGGAAAGAAAATGAAAATGAGTAGGGAAATGAAGGAAAGATTTGGAAGATAAGGCTGATGAAGGAATTTAGTAGGATCAATTAGGGAATGAGTTCGGGGTTATTAATGGGATGAAAATGGTAATTGGGAAGTTCACAAATAGTTGGGTGGAGAAAATAGTCGTGGGAGATGAATTTGAAAATGAAGGGTTATATTAATAAGGGGTTAAGGTCAGGTCGGCAGAAACCATAACTTGGACCCACGAGACCCTATCGAATGTCTGTGTGTCAACCTACGGTCAATCGGTCGGGTCCGTAGGTCACTATGAAACTGATATTTTTTTAGAGATCTTACATTGGATCTACGGACACCATCCACGGTTTGTGGATGGACCAACGGACCATCGATAGGGTCTGTAGACCATTACACAACTGGTTTCTGCGGATTCTGCATTTTTGTCCCTGCACACGTAGCAACTAATATGACTTTCTTTTTGCATTTTCTGGACACTTTTTAGACACAGACCTTATTCTATATCTAGCCTACACTAATAAAAAAAACACCTATGTAAAGTGCTACAAAACTCAAAACGAAAGAAGAAAACTCCTAAATGTAAAAGAAAATCCTATAGTTTTCAAGATTGTACATCTTGGGTTGCCTCCCAATCAACGCTTGATTAAATGTCGCGGCACGTTCACTTCTTGCACACTATAAGATTTCCCCAAGTAGACTTTCATCATCTGCCCGTTCACTTTGAACCTCGTTCCTTCCTAGTTCTCAAGCTCGAGCAATCTATGTGGAAATACTTGAGTAACTCTAAATGGCCCGATTCACTTGGAATTGAGTTTACTTGGAAACAAGTGCAACCTTGAGTTGAATAAGAGCACCACATCACCCACGACAAATTCACGCTTTTAAGTCATTTGATAATGGTACTTCTTCATCTTATAGTTGTTTAAGGCTGAACTGTCATATGCTTTTAGGCAAAACTCATCAATGTCATTCATGTAATTCAGTCTTTGACTCGATGTGGCACCCCAATCAAAATTCAACTTCTTTAGTGCCCACATTGCTTTATTCTCTCGATCTACATGTAAATGCAATGACTTCCCCTGTACAAGTTGATATAAAGAAAAACCTATGGGAGTCTTGAATGCGGTGCGATAGGACCATAGAGCATCATCAATCCTTCTTGGCCAATCAGTTCTATTGGAGTTTATACTCTTTGCAAGGATTTGCTTTATCTACTTATTTGACACCTCAACTAGCCCACTACACTGTGAATGATAAGGAGTGGCTACATTGTGACAAACCCCATATTTATCTAGCAACGCCTTGACCAACTGTTTACAAAAATGAGACCCTCTATCATAGATAATTGTCCTAGGCGTACCATTTCTGGAGAAGATACTCTTTTTCGCGAATACGGCGACACTCTTACCCTCATTGAATGAAAACAAATTTGCCTCCACCCATTTTTATACATAGCCAACCGCAACAAGAGTATACTTCATCCCATGCAAACTCACAAACAGACACATAATGTCAAGACCCCATACATAAAAAACCTCAATCACTAATATCGGGTTCATAGGTAGTTCTTGCTTCTTTGAAATTCCTCCTTCTCTTTGGCCACGATCACAAGACTTAGCAAAATCATAAGCATCTTGGTGGATGGTAGGCCAGTAATACCCACAGGGCAGTATTTTATGAGCAGTCTGAATGTAACGACTCGGAAAATGATAGAATGAACTTGAGCCTTGACGTTTGGGTTAGTGGGAGCTTAGGTTGGTGTTTATGCTGTTTTAGAACTTAAATGGAGCTAGGTAGCATCCTAGGGTGCAAGCCGAGTTAGTCTAGTGGACTGCCCAGTTGACCAGCCTTTGAGTAATCCCACTGCAATAGACAAGCAAGGGGCAGATTTTTAAAGTTACGACTTTTAGGGTCAACTTCAAATGATGATATCTTTTAGCTCAAAATAAATTAGGTGGAAAATTACCAATACAATTAAAGGTATCTGAGTCCTCTTTCCAACGCCATCGAGTTTGCCCTTTTCCGATCTCGGAGTAAAGAGTTATGCCCAAAATACTGAAGCACTGTCAAAAAGGACGAGCTTAGACGGGTTTTGTGGAAACTTTTAAGTGGGTCCTTATTTCTTTTCCTAAGTTGAGCCCTTTTTATTTTATGCCTTTACTAGCAATGATAAAACCCTTTTAGATCAAAATTCTTCCATTTTAAGTCACTCCAATTAGAATTAAAAAGAACTCACCTCCTCTCAAATACTTTTCTCTCTACAATCCTCCATTTTAAGAAGGTCAAGAACTTGGAGCTCGGGCTTGGATTGAAGGTGGTTTCTTCATCAATTTTCTTGGGGAATCTTAACAAAGGTATGGTGACCCTTGATCCTTGATTATCTTTCCTTCAAGGAGTCCAAAAAAAACGGGTTTCAAAAGCCCTCAAAGAACAAAACTTCTATTTTCTATTCTAGGTATGGGTTCATGGGTAAAATGTTTTCAAAGTCATTATATTGGTGAATTGAAGTTCTATTTATGATTTTAAGATGATTTTTATATGAAACTTCTTCAAGAACCCATGTTTTCATTAAAAGCCTAGAATTTGCTAATGAAGTAGGTTTAATGCCTATGATTAAATGTTGATGAAATTGTGTTTAGATTGGATTGGATTGTTGATTTATATGATTTTCTATACCAATTTATGATGAATTGAGGATTGTGGCCTTATGGGCAAGTTATGGAAGAAAAATGGTTGGGACTTGAGTGTTGTTGATTATGGCTTTGGAGGATGGTAAGTTGGCTTAATCTCATATTATGGATAAAAAAATTGTTCTTGCTTGGTTTGATCCACTTATGGTGGAGGTGTTTAATTATGGAATGTATTGTGACCATGGCCTTGAAGGCATAGTATGAGAAATATAAGTGTTACATGACATTTTTATGAATGGACATTTAATGGAGCTAATGTGATCATGTTATGAACGTAAATGTGTTATTATTGAAAGGATTTTTCTCAATTTTACACTCATGAATGTCGATGATAGAATATGAAGGATTCTCCAATTTATTGCATATCTCGAATTGGTAGAGCTTGTGCATCATTTTCTTGTTTAAATGATTATATTATTGGTTGTTGAATCCTTGGATCGGTAGGCTAGTAGCATCCTTCCACTCATGATAATAATGAACCTTGTAATCGGTAGGCTTATCGCACCCTTCCATTAATGATAGTAATGAACCTTGGAGTCGGTAGGCCTATGGCACCTTTCCATGAAGGTTAATGATGAGACTTGAACCGGTAGGCCCATGACACCCTTTCAAGAGGAGTTAATGAGCTTTCCTAAATGAACCTTGAAACGGTAGGCTTAAAGCACCATTTCACGTGTTAATGAATGTAATTTGGAGTTGGTAGGACAATGACACCTCTCATATGTGATAATGTCAAGGTAATGAACTATTCTATGGGAATGTAGGCTAAGCACCGAATGGATTTGGTTAGATGGAAACTCCCCCAATGGTTAGGCATGAGTTTCAATGATCGTCTACCTTATTCCATAAACTATGTGCCCGCATAGGTAGCTAGTGGATCCATTAAGCTATATATACCGGTCTTCCTTAGGCAAGTAGACCACCTCTTTACGGTGTGGGGACTTATGACACCGGATTCCATGACAAGCTCTCATGGTCTATGTCGGTTAAATGCTTACTTCCCATCATG
>NC_064293.1:21132341-21152071 GCF_019186545.1 Solanum stenotomum | reverse complement strand
CAAGGTAAATGTTTTCATGTTGATATTGTTTAAAGGTGATATTATGACTTACTTGATGTCTATGCTTGTCTTGTATGTCTTTTATGCAACTGTTCATGATACTTCAAAAAGTGGCATAATGCATGGTTTCTAGCCAAAATGTCCCTTTTTAAAGCATGTTTTGCATGGTCATCATACTTAGTACTTAATTGTGCTAATTCCATATTTCTCTATTTTCTACTAGTGTAGGTTCCGGAAAGTGAGCGGGTTCTATAGTAAGCTTGGAACTTGAAGTTCTTCCAAGATCTTGTGGTATGTCCTCATATGTCGAGGACAAGACTTTTCAATTATAATTTTATGATAAGGTTCTTGTAATAGACTTAATAGACTTCTTTTGATTGTAAAGGGCCGTGTCCCTACTTATGTTTTGTGATGTGTCTAAGATGGCCATGTGAGACTTAGACTTCCGCTGTGTGTTTTTAAAGTTGTTTTAATGAAGTTTGAATGTGTGGATATAAATAAGTTTTTAATTCCGCACTATTATCATTATTGAATGCAATGAATGACTATGTGGCTTGTATAACACCCCTTCGGGGTCGAGTACGCCTTGTTACGACTTGGGGGTGCTCCCGGGTCGTGACACTGAATACCACTATGATGCTAACCAACAGGCGATAAAGGAGACACCTCTAGTGTCCTCATAATGTCAACCTCGGGCACACAAGGATGAATAATCCCATCAACACAAATACGAAACAAGTAAGGCTCATCCCTTAATAACTTCTTCACAACAAACATAAATATTTTCCTTTGGTGAAATGGCAAATCCGATAGAACCAAATTGCTTGCCAAGTAGTTAGCAAAATCTATAAACCATGGGATAAGATTATAAGAAGAAGCCAATACATGTTCATCCAGGAATCCATCATTAATTTGAGCCCCATCTCCTAACTTGAGCATAGGTTCCTCCTCCAATCTTGACAAATGGTCCGTAATCTGATTTTATGTTCTCTTTCAATCCTTCACCTAAAAATCAATCTCTTGCAACAACAATTCCCATATAATCAACACCAGTTATACATCTTTCTTAGCCATTAGATACCTCAATGCAGAATGGTTAGTATGCCCTATGACCTTAGAACCAAGCAAGAAGGATCGAAAATTCTCGAATACAAAAACCACATAAATGAGTTACTGTTAAGCCACAGTATAGTTCTTTTGAGCGACATTCATAGCTTTGCTGGCATAGTAAATCGTATGAAGAATCTTCTCTCGCCTCTATACCAACACCACACCAAGCGCCACCCCACTCGCATCACACATAACTTAAAATGGTTACCCTTAAACAGGTGAAATAATGACAGGTGTTGATAATAACCCTGCTTTTAACTCTCCAAATGCTCTTAGACAAGAATTATCAAAATAAAACTTTCTGTTCTTTTTTAGTAGCTTACACAATGGGTGTGCAATTTTCGAGAAATCTTTTATGAACCTCTGATAGAAACCTACATGCCGAAGAAAAGTCCGAACACCTTTTACAAAGATAGGTGGTGGAAGCTTTTCTATTACCTCAACTTTGGCTCGATCAACCTCAATACATTTCTGCAAATCCGATGACCCAGAACTATCCCCTCTTTCATCATGAAGTGGAAATTTTCCCAATTGAGCACAAGATTGCACTCTTCACATCGTTTTAGTACCTCGGCCAAATGCATCAAACAACCATCAAACGAGTCACCTACCACAGGGAAATCATCCATAAATACCTTAATCATGTTGTCCACCATAGCTGAATAAATCGACATCATACAACGCTAGAAGGTCGGTGGAGCATTACACAACAAAATTGGCATCCTTTTGAAGGTGAAAGTCACATAAGGACAAGTGAAGATGGTCTTCTATTGGTCTTCTGAAGCTATGGATATTTTATTGTAGCCCGAATACCTATCAAGAAAATAATAGAAACCCTTACCAACGAGACGATCCAAAATCTGATCCATGAACGACATAAGGATGTGGTCTTTCTTTGTCCATGCATTTAGCTTGTAGTAGTCTATACACACTCTCCAACCAGTCCCTGACCTCATTGGAACAACCTCATTTTTAGCATGTGGAACCACAGTGATTCCCCATTTCTCAGGCACACACTGAACAAAACAACCCAACTACTATCAAGAATGAGATATATGACAACCTTTTTCCCAACCTCTTGCATAGGGGGGTTCAGTCTCCTTTGTTGCTCAATACTTGGCTTACTGTCCGACATGAGTTAGATTTTGTGAGAACAAATGCTTGGTGGAATACAAATAATATATGCAATAAGTCATACAATATCCCTCTTGAACTTCTTCAAAAAAGGGACCAAGGCCTCAACTTGCTCCTCTCCCAAGTCTGCATCAATGATTATCGGTACAGTGATATCTCTCCCCAAGAATGCATACCTCAAGTGTGATGGTGGAGCCTTGAGTTCTAGTTTTGGAGCCTCTTCTACAGACGGTTTCGCAGGTAGAGAGTCGCGAATCTTCATATCTAACTCCAATTGTTTTGGTTCGAAAAGGAATTCGAACCTATCAAATGCAGTGACTAATTTTTCATATTATTCAATACCATCAGCGTCAAAATTTATCATTACCACTGTCAGTGCATTAAAACCCAATGTCTCTTAATAGAGACTTCAAAAACTCACTCCACAGTATGAATTACCACTGATACCGACTTAAGATCACTTTCCTGCTTCATAGATAATAAGGACCCAAAAAATGATAAGAGTAAACTAGAGCCTAAACGTGGGGATTAACATCAAGAGTTAAGGCCAAAACCTTAAGGTTTTGGGTGTAGTCTAAGGTGAGAGGCCAAGGCTGCCTAAAAAACTAGTATAGCTACTGCCTCACACCACCACGAGGTTCTCCACGACCCGTGGTGGCAAGCCTGTGTGCCCTAATTTTGTGCCAAGTCAAGGCTTCCTTTCATGAGCCACTTCACGACTCTTGGTCATGACCACGGGTCGTGGGAAGGCTCGTGGGGTTCCATTAACTTGATAGGAATGATGTCGAGTTGAGGAGCTACTGGTCAAGGGACCACTGGTGCCAGCACGGGCCGTGGTTTGCTTGACAAGGTGTAAAGTTGGTCGTAGAGGTGACTTGCTGTGAAGGCTCCAAGGCCTTGCATCCATTGAGTCTAAGGCTAGACCACAACCTCCACCATACTCGTGGTGTTGACCACGGATCTTGGGAGGTCCCGTGATCATGCCTTGGCCTCATGAAGGCTTGGCAAGTAAAATGGAGCTACTACCTAGAGGACCATGGGGGCCACCACCGGTCGTGTACCAATCATCCAAGTGGTCATGTGCCTGGACGGGGCTGTCAAGTGAAGGTCCTTTTAGTAATTTATATTTAAGTTGTAATGTTGTGAGGTCGTTTTAAATAGTTATATATATATATATAGTTTTAAGTCTTTTAACAACTATTTTTACTCTTTCATTCCAAACACCCAAATCAAAATTCCAAAGTTCTTCCTCTGTCAATATTTCTCTCTTTAACTCAAGGAAAAAGAAGAAGTGGGTGCTAGGGTTTGGATTCAAGGAGTTTCTTCATCAAATTTCTTGAGAAATCTCAATCAAGGTATGGTGATCCTTCATATTGGGTTATCTTTTACCCCTAGAGTAAATTTCAAAGAAGTTTTCAATGTTTTCAAGTTCATGAAAAACCTAGGGTTTTACTCAATCTCATGGGTTCTTTCTTCAAACGATTTCAAATGGTTGCTAATGTCATATTATGATTTTATTGATGTTTAATTGATGATTTATGATGAAAATACTCTATGATACCATGATTTCTCTCAATTCCTAAATTATGCCTTTATAATGTGGGTGTTTATTATGAAAGCTTATGATTGTAATATGTCTAAATTGCTTTGGGTTATTGAATTTTATCATTATCTATGCCTTAATTATGGTAAATTATTGGTTTGTTTATCCTTTGAGATTCATGGCCTTGAAGGCAAGTTATGACTAAATTTCATGTTGAAGTAGAATGTGTTTACCCTATTGATCCACTTGAAAGGTGGAGGTGTTTACTTACTAAAGTATATTAATGAGAATCTAACGAAGTTAAGGTGATATTTTATTGAATGTATTTGTGTTAGTAATAAAAGGCTATTTCTCAATTTGACACCCATGAATGATGATGATAGAATGTGAAGTATTTTCTTCTATATATTATATATCTTGAATTGGTAGGCTTAGTCATCCTTTTCTTGTATAATGAATGTATCTTTACTCATGTATTAATGTTTTAAAATGGTAGACCTAATATTGGTAGCCTTTCACGAATGAATAAATGATGAAATATTCTAGGCTAAACCTTGGATTGGTAGACGTAATGTTGGTGGCCTTTCATGAAGAGTCTAGGAGCTAATATGAATGTTAAACCTTGAAATGGTAGACCTAATGGTGGTGGCCCTTTCTTGTGTGAAATGATGAACCTAGAAATATTAGACCTAACGGTAGTGGCTCTTTCTAGGAATATCAATGAGCTATCCTTAAATGTACCTTGAATTGGTAGACCTAATGGTGGTGGCCCTTCATGTGTAATGTGTTTTTGGTCGGTAGGCCTAATATTGGTGGCCCTCTCAAGTATAATGATGTGATGTAAATGAAACTACTCTATGGGAATGGAGGTTTAGCACCAAGAGGGTATGGTTAGATGGAGGTTCTCCCTACATTATGCCAGATTTCAATGAACATCTTTCATATACCATAACTATGTGCTCACATAGGATTTTAGCCAGTGGATTTCATCCAAGCTAAATGTACCTAGTTCTACCTTAGGCATGTAAAACACCTTTTTACGGTGTGGGGTCACATGACATCGGATTCCATGGTGAGCTCTCATGGTCTATGTCTGTTAATGCCTATTCCCATCATGTGAGATGTGAACTATGGTTTCTTGGGAAGTTCTATGAAGTGTGGGTGGTACTATGGGATGCCATCCATGCATTGGACGAGTAGGCTTTGAGATGGTCATAGTGAGTTCTCTAAGTCTTAATGACTAATGTATGAAATTCCTATAAATGAAGTTATTGAAGAATGTGACACTTAAATGCTTAATGTGATGATGCATGCTATACTTGGGTTATATTATGAGTTATTTTCTTTGTCATGTCTTATGAAATGTTGTGTCTTTTATGTATGGATATTGTGTAATGGTGAAAAGGAATGAATGGTACATTCCCTTTTGATGACCTTAATGTGGTTCCTTAGTGTGGATGGTGGTATGGGACGCTATCCATACATTGCACAAGGTATCGCATGAGGGTTACTTGAGGTGAAGGTCTAAGGTGAAGGTAACGATTTACATGTTGATATTGTTCAAATGTGATATTATGACTTGTATGATGATTATACTTGTATTTGATATCTCTTATGATATTGTTCATGATATTTCCAAAAAGTAGCATAATGCTTGGTTTTCAACCAAAATGTCCTTTTTAAAACATGTTTTTGTATGGTCATCAGACTTAGTACAGTTTTGTGCGCTAACCCATATTTCTCTCATTTTACTACATGTGTAGGTTCCAGAAAGTTATTGCTTCTCGCTAGATTGAAATGCTTGGATTGAGATTTCCTCCGAGGCTAAAGTGGTACGTCCTCATAGATCGACGACAAGTGTCTGTTGAAGTTTCTTTCCTTTTCATGGAATAGACAATTCTAGTCTTATGATTGTAATGGGCCGTGTCCATACTTTAGTTTTGAAGACTTTGTTTAGATGGTCATGTGAGACTTTAGTAGTCTTCTGTTGTGTGTTTCAAGTGTTATTAAATGAAATTTGAAATGTTTATATTTAAATAAGTTTTAATTTCGCACTATTTCCTTATATCAAATGTTATTAATGCTATGAGGCTTGTATGAGACCCCTTCGGGGTCAAGTACGCCGTATCGCTTCCGGGGCATAGGTCCGCGTCGTGACAAACTTGGTGTCATACCATAAGATTTTAGAAATGGTTTTTAGGATTGATGTCTCACAAGCCACGTCTAGTAGAGTCTTGTTCATCGGTGTGAGTGGCGACACATCTATGAGCGAGAGGCTATAGGACGTCAGGATGTTACTCTTTTTTCATATTATTTAAGTCGTGCCATAGAGTTTGACTCCATAAGTTCTCTCTCTTATTCACTATTCGGTGGTCTTGAAGATGTGACTATTAGAAAGGTTAATGCTACAAGGATCGAGTGAGAAAAAGGTGAGTATTGATGTCAATTATGGCTATGTTACTTGTTAGATTTGAGGTGATAGATTGTGATGTTGTCTTTAGTAAGAATGGGTTGCTTATGGTTATGCTTAAGATGATGGTAGAACCTGGCTTAGTTATGATGAGTTTTGAGGTATGTTGAAAGATTTGATTGATGAGGTATTTTAGAAATGTCTTGAAGTGATGAGTGAGTAGACTCCTCTAAGAAGGGTAGAAGTGTACTTGACCTTGGTTTAAAATCATCTTCTATGATGAGTGTGAAGGTTTGGTGATGACTTGCTCTGACGTTAAAATGGAAAGAAGTGAAGTTTAAAAGAGCTTGTATAGGATTACTCCCAAGTGGGAGATATTGTGCTTAGATGGTAAGTGATAGTTTCTTATGGTCATGACTGTGTTGTTGAGGTTCTTAAATTGATTTCATGTTAGCCTTAGTTGGGTTTTCTCCTAAGTGGGGGATTGTATGTTGAATGGTAAGGTTGTGGTGAGTTTTGATATCCTTGTCACTTTTTTCTATTTCTATTCAATCTTAAGACCAAGAGTTCCTTATAGCTTATTTCACGTTTTGGAGTCATGTGTGAAAAATGTTTTTCCATGGTCTCAGTATGATATACATGTTTTGATGAATTTATGTTCAAATTAGAAAATGAGTTTCATGATTCTGTTCCTCATGTTGATATGCATCTATGATGAGTGCCTAAATATTTCATGAGTTGACTTGTTGAGCATGCTTAAATGTGTTCTTGAAAAGAGTTACATAAATTGCCTTATGATGTTGTAATGAGTGTCATTTGTGTTGGAGAAGGAAGTTCCTCTAATGAAATGAGAAATGTTGATGTTTTTGTGCATAATGAGTTTGTAGAAGTAGTTCCTACATTCTTGTATTGCATTAAGGTTATTAATGTGGAGTTGATGTTTCCTCATATGATTACCCATTTATATTGATGTGTCATGATTGTTGGGCTGCTAGTCTTGAGTCGGTATCCCTTAAAGTGTTTAAAGTGTCTTTCGAGGACGAATGTTCCTAAGTAGGGGATAATATAACGACCCAGAAAATGATAGGTTAAACTAGAGAATAAACGTGGGGGTTAACGTCAAGAGTTAAGGGCAAGGGCATAAGGTTTTGGGTGTAGGCCAAGGTGAGGGGCCAAGGCTGCCTAAAAACTAGGCCTAGCCACTGTCTCACATCTCCACGAGGGTTTTCACGACCCGTGGTGGCCACCACGAGTCGTGGTGCCACCCGTGGTGGGAAGGCAGTATGCCCTAGTTTGGTTCCACGTCAAGGCGCCCATTCATAAGCCATTGTACGACTCGTGGTCATGACCACGGGCCGTGGAAAGGCTCGTGGGGTTGCCTTAACTTGGTAGGAATGATGTAAATTTGAGGAGCTACTGGTCAAGGGAACACGGGTGCCACCACGGATCGTGGTGCCCTTGACGAGGCGTGAAGTTAGGCGTGGAGGTGACTTGGTGTCAAGGCTTCAAGGCCTTGCATCCATGAATCTAAGGCTAGCCCACGACCTCCACCTCACTCATGGTTTTGACCATAGATCGTTGGAGGTCCTATGATCTTACCTTGGCCTCATGAAGGCTTGGCAAGTAAAATGGATCTACTGCCTAGAGGACCACGGGCGCCACCACGGGCCGTGGTCCTCTTCATGGACCGTCCAAGTGGTCGTGTGCCTGGATGGGGAAGTCAAGTGAAGGTCCATTTGGTAATTTTGTAGTTAAGTTGTAATGTTGTGGGGTCCTTTTAAATAGTTTTATATATATATATATATATATATATATATATATAGTTTAAAGTCTTTTTAGCACCTATTTTTACTCCTTCATTCCAACCACCCAAATCAAAACTCCAAAGTTCTTCCTCTCTCAATATTTCTCTCTCTAACTCAAAGAAGAAGAAGCAGTGGGAGCTAGGGTTTGGATTCAAGGCGTTTCTTGATCAATTTTCTTGGGGAATCTTAAGCAAGGTATGGTGATCATTCATCTAGGTTTAGCTTTCACCCCTAGAGTCAATTTCAAAGAAGTTTTCAAAGATTTCAAGTTTATGAAAAACCTAGGGTTTTACTCAATCTCATGGGTTCTTTCTTCAAACGATATCAAATGGTTACTAATGTCATATTATGATTGTATTGATGTTTAATTGAAGATTTATGATTAAAATACTCTATGAACCCATGATTTCTCTCAATTCCTAAATTATGCCTTTATGAAGTGGGTTTGTTGATTATGAAAGCTTATGATAGTAATATCTCTTAATTGCTTTGGGTTATTGAATTGATCATTATCTATGCCTTAATTATGGTAAATTGTTGGTGTGTTGATCATTTGAGATTCATGGTCTTGAAGGCAAGTTATGACTAAATTTCATGTTGAAGTAGAATGTGTTTGACCTGTTGATCCACTTAAAAGGTGGAGGTGTTTACTTACTAAAGTAAATGAATGAGAATCTAATGAAGTTAAGGTGATCTTGTATTGAATGTATTTGTGTTAGTATTGAAAGGCTATTTTCTCAATTTGACACCCATGAATGATGATGATGAAATGTGAAGTGTTGTCTTCTATGGATTATATATCTTGAATTGGTAGGCTTAGGCATCCTTTTCTTGTCTAATGAATGTATCTTGACTACTGTCTTAATGTCTTGAATTGGTAGACCTAATGTTGGTAGCCCTTCATGAATGAATGAATGATGAAGTATTTTAGGCTAAACCTTGGATTGGTAGACCTAATATTGTTGGTCTTTCATGAGTATTGTAGGAGCTAATGTGAATGTTAAACCTTGAAACGGTAGACCTAACGGTGGTGGCCCTTCTTGTGTGAAATGATGAACCTTGAAATGGTAGACCTAACATTGGTGGCTCTTTCTGGGAAGACCAACGAGCTATCCTTAATTGTACCTTGAATTGATAGACCTAATGGTGGTAGCCCTTCATGTGTAATGTGCTTTGGGTCAGTAGGCCTAATGTTTGTGGCCCTCTCAAGTACAATGATGTGATGTAAATGAAACTACTCTATGAGAATGGAGGCTAATCACCGAAAGGGTATGGTTAGATGGAGGTTCTCCCTATGGTAGACCGGATTTTAATGAACATCTTTTAGATCCCATAACCATGCGCCCACATAGGATTTTACCTAGTGGATTTCATCTAAGTTAAATGTAGCTAGTTCTACCTTAGGCAAGTAAAACACCTTTTTACGGTGTGGGGTCATATGACACGGATTCCATGATTAGCTCTCATGGTCTATGTCGGTTAATGCCTATTCCCATCAAGTGAGATGTGAATTATGGTTTCTTGAGAAGTTCTATGAAATGTCGGTGGTAGTATGGGATGCCATCCATGAATTGCAAGAGTAAGATTTAAGAGGGTCATAGTGAGTTCTCTAAGTCTTAATGACTAGTGTATGAAAGTCCTCCAAATGAAGTTTTTGAAGAATGTGACTCTTAAATGCTTAATGTGATGCTACATGCTATACTTGGGTTATATTATGAGTTATTTTTCTTTGTCATGCCTTATGAAATGTTATGTCTCTTATGTATGGATATTGTGTAAAGGTGAAAAGGAATAAATGGTAAGTTTACTCTTGGTGACCTTAATGTGGTGCCTTAGTGTGGATGGTGGTATGGAACGCTATCCATATATTGCAGAACGTATAGCATAAGGGTTAGTTGAGGTGAAGGTCTAAGGTGAAGGTAAAGATTTACATGTTGATATTGTTCAAATGTGATATTATGACTTGTATGATGATTATACTTGTATTTGATATCTCTTATGCTATTGTTCATGATATTTCAAAAAAGTGGCATAATGCATGGTTTCCAACCAAAATGACCCTTTTAAAGCATGTTTTTGCATGGTCGTCATATTTAGTACATTTTTGTGTGCTAACCTATATTTATCTCATTTTACTACAGGTGTAGTTTCCGACAAGTGATTGCTTGTAGCTAGATTGAAGTTCTTGGATTGATATTTCCTCCAAGGCTAAATTGGTACGTCCTCATAAATCGAGGATAAGTGTCTTCTGAAGTTTCTTTCCTTTTCATGTAATAGACATTTCTAGTCTTTTGATTGTAAAGGGTCGTGTCCCAACTTTAGTTTTCAAGACTTTGTTTAGATGGCCATGTGATACTTTAGTAGACTTCCGCTATGTTTTCAAGTGTTTTTAAATGAAGTTTGAAATGTTTGGATTTAAATAACTTTTAATTCAAAACAATTTCCTTATATCGAATGTTATGAATGATATGAGGCTTGTATGAGACGCCTTCGGGGTCAAGTACGTCGTGTCGCTTCCGGGGCATATGTCCGGGTCGTGACATAACATATAGATATTAAAAGTCACTTTCTCATTATTCAGTCAGAACTTCATCTGCCCTCTCTCCATATCGACTAAGGAACACCTAGTAGGAAGGAATGGTCTCCCTAAGATGATAGGGACCTCAAAAATGAACCTCACAATCAAGTATCACAAAATATGTTAGAAAAATGAACGACTCCACTTTCACAAGGACATCTTGGAGAACACCAATGGACTTCCTCACAATTCTATCAGATAAGAGTAGACAAATCGCAATCGGTTTAAGGGGCCTTAAACCCAATTTCTTGTAGATCAAAAATGGCATCAGATTAATGATGGCACCTAGATCACACAAAGCCTTTGCATAATGAAACATCCGAATGGTACAAGGAATAGTGAAAGCTCCAGGATCCTCTTTCTTTTGCACTAGTTACCGTGTAGCAATAGCACTACACTTTTGTAAACCTTTCTTTATCCTTAATACTGACAGCCCTATTTTTGGTCACCAAATCCTTCATGAACTTTGCATACCCAAGCATTTGTTTCAAAGCTTCTATCAACGGAACATTAATGGAAAGATGTTTCAACTTAGTTATGAACCTACTCTACTTTCCTTTTTCCATCTTTTTCACAAATATC
Organism: Solanum stenotomum; assembly: GCF_019186545.1. Lineage (NCBI taxonomy): Eukaryota > Viridiplantae > Streptophyta > Magnoliopsida > Solanales > Solanaceae > Solanum > Solanum stenotomum. Next base: position 21,140,909 of record NC_064293.1, on the reverse strand, counting down.
TGTGGTAATGAAAGTGAATGTATAGGCATGGGAACAACTTTTTGGGTCACCTCCACTTCCTACTCTATAGCATTTTTTCTCTCAAGTAACTTCAATCTCATCTGCATCTTTTTCTTTCACAATTTCAACCTCAGACGGCATAGGGGGATCAATGGTCTGTTTACCTCCGCGAGTAGTGACTGTCATACAATTCCCATCATTCTTTAGATTCTGGATGGTGATGCTAAGAAGTGTGCTAGGCTGACGTGGGTTCACAATGGAGGACAACTGACTAAACAACTGCTCAAGTTGCTTGATTGACACTGCATGGGCATCAACTTTTTGACTGATTCCAGACAAGTTGTATAACATCTCTTTCACAATCTCATCAATTGCATCAATCCTATTCATTGTCTTTTGCATCAAATCCTCAATGCGTGACATACTACCACCAATAGCTCTATTACCAAATTCTGTATTTCCAGGTGGAACATAGGGCCTAACTTAATCATTCGTGTTTCCATAGTTGTTCCGGTTGTAGTTGTTATCACAATTGTAGTTCTCATCCGGAACATAGTTTCCCTCGCGATTGTAGTTGACATAGTTCCCGTGGTTTCATTTAACTTAGTGCCAATTATACAAGTTGGAACCTTGGGCATTGGTTTAGAAACCCCACGTATGATCATTAACCAAATATGCATCCTCCACATAGTAACAATCCTCAATTGGTGGTGGTGGAGTTCTAGTTAAGTAGTTTACCGCATTCACGTTTTCTGCACCTCCACTCACATGCTTCAATACCAAGCCCAACTTCAAGTATGTCATCATTGGATGGATTTGGTGTAGTTTGGACCGCAAACATGTTCCTTAAAGTATAAGCCTTTCTGGTGCTCCATGTCTTATTATTCTAGGAAATCTTCTCTAGTTTTTCGGCAATCTCCTCAATCGTACATTCACCATATGATCCTCCTGCAATAATATCTAACACAACCTTTCCATTGTGATCCTGCCCTCTGTATAAATATTCCTTCAATGACTCATCATATATGTGGTGATTCAGAACACTTTTGATGAATGCAGTGAACCTATCCCATGAACCGCTTATGGACCTCTAAGTAGTGCTACAAAGTTATTTAGTTTATCCTTGAGATTTAGCTTCGTAGACACTAGAAAATACTTTGCCATGAACACCTTATGCAATTGGTCCTATGTATGAATATAATAATATAGAAGCTCAGATAACCACACTGCAGTATCATCGGTCAATGATAGAGGGGAGATTCTCAAACCTATATTATCAATATCCACTTCTAGTTGCCTCACACAACTCTTACATACACTTCTCAATTTAGCCATGTGACCATGCGGATCATCTGAAGCAAGACAAGAAAAAAACCCTCATGCGGTTTCCATTTGCATCAGACAGCTGGTTACCACAAATGTATGCCCTGGAGGTAGATGAGGTAGAACAATAGGCCCTTCAGATTAAAGTGTATTGTAGTCAACCGGATAGTTATCAAGAAGCCTTGGTGCTGGCGAATTCTGCACCCTTTATTGATTTCCGACTAGATTACCACCAATAATTTGAATGGCCACATCTACAACCCCAGGAAGCTGCAAATCAACCCTATCACCTAGACCGTCTCTAATTGGATTGTTTTGTACTCCATGATTATTTATTCTCCTCAAAGTTTTACTCAATTCTAAATCGCAGGGGATCAAAGGTTCTCCTCGACTTCGTGTACTTGGCATACACTAGAGTAGAAACTTGTAGAAGAAAAAAACAAAAGAAAAACGTAAAATCGGGAAATACTTGATTAAAGTTCAATAATGTTGTTAAACTTAATCTAAAAGTCGTATTCCCCGGCAACGACGCCAAAATTTGATACGCTCAAATATCACCTCCCTAAAGAAGTATAACTGATCGTTGTCAAATAAAAAACCTAACTTGTAGGTTGGGGTCGATCCCACGAGGAGCATGGTTAAGACCTAAACTTAACTCACTATTATTTTCATTTAGTCCAACTATTTCCAAGAAAAGTAAATAGTGCGGTTTTGTTTCTAAAGTAACAGATTGTAGATTAAGTAACAAGTAAACAAGATTCAAACTTAAAGTTATCAATAAGAGAGAGAAACTAGGGTCTATGTGTTCCACACAAGGTCTTAACGCAGTAATCCTAATAATAGTAATCCTTTTCTAGTGATTAACATGCAAGCTTTGTAAGTTAGGTATCCCTAAGTGATTGGTCCTCCAAGTAGGGAATTTCGCCACACACCTTGGTCCAGCTACAACTATATGCATTACTAACCCTTACCTCTACCTCAAATTAGTCATCATATCAATGTATGGTTTAGTTTTCACCCTCACGCCAATTGACACTAGACTAATTGATAGCAACCATTAAATCCTTATTGTTTAATCCTTTTCTCATTCATTACCTCATTGGTCCGACAAGTAGGAGCGAGGCTAGTTCTAACGTTTGAAACAGTTAAAAAGACTTCTAAAGAAAAGTATTAACAATACATGCATGAAGAATATTAAAAAATTACTTAATTATCATCCATACTTTGTTAATTGCTTATGGTTCCCACAACCCTAGTTGTGGACTTAGCTACTCATGCTTGAAAGATCACAATTCATAATTGGGTAAAAAGAATTCAGGAACTTACAAGAAGAACTGATGAAAGCCGAAATCCTAAATTGATTTATGAAGAGAAAATTGTATAAAATGAAAACCAGAAAGTAAATTGCTAAGAGTTTGCAAAACAATTTCCGAAGAACAAAACTTAGAAGTATACAATAATGTATAACCCCCAAAAACGAGGATAAGAACTCCTATTTATAGAAAACAAATCCTTAATAAAATAGGAAACAACATAAGGAAATAAACTACCAGGACGCAGTTTTAGTCGACGAATTGACCTACGGACCTTGGGTCGACCTATTATATATAGGTCCCCCTCTGTGGCTTCAAACATAGAAAAATCAATCAGGTACTGGAACTTCAACATTATCATCTTCATCGACGGATGTACAGGACGGCTGGTGGGTCGACCGATAGTCCGTCGGCTGCTCTGTGGTTCCACAGTCAGACTTCTTTGATCTTCCACCTAAGACACATCACCTACGGTCTGTGGGCTGGACTACAGTCTATCCTGGCACTCCATGGTTTGAGTTACTGAACCTCAACTTTCAGAACAAGACTTACAACTACCTATCCACAGTCCATCGATGGACCTACGGTTTGTGGGTGGCTCCATTAGGTGCTACTTCTACACTTTTCTGCCTGCCTCTTCATAAACCGCATCCAAGCTTATTTCTTGCAAGAATTATACACAAAAAATTATTTCTAATAACAAAATGGCCTAAGACACACAAAAACTCTAAGTGAAACGTATCAAAAAATACCGTAAACTCATGGTATATCAACTAATACGGGATCTTTCATCTCATGAGATTGCTTCTAGAAACGCAGCCTCTACTATGAGAGAGCTTCCATCTCATCATCAATATCCACTTGGTGCTAAGCATAAATCGCACGGAATAGTCATTTCTTACTTGACTTCATTAGTCATGGAAAGGTTCCCTTGGACAACCAAACCAAGCTAGTTCGTTAGGATACCTCTTAATTTTTTATTCAATTAGGTGTGAAATGCTTTCAACCTAAGAATCCATTCTTAGTGAGAAAACCTTTCACATCATCGTTTTATGTGTTTAGTGAGAATGTCATTTAACAACACAACATCATAATCGGTACTTTACTCTCAAAGCACACTTAACACATTTAGTGGCTTCTTCTGCACTTTTCAGCTCGCATCTTCATTAACCACATCCAAGCCTATTTCCTGCAAGAATTATACATAAAACATTATTTCTAATAATGAAAACTCCTAAGACACACACAAACTCAAAGTGTAACATATAAAAATACCGTAAACTCACGGTATATCAACACCCTCAACTTAAACTTGTTGTTTGTCCTCAAGCAACACATTAATACTCTAAACGACACTTATATAAAAGCAGACCTACAAACTCAAGCAATCACATGCCTTTCTCAATTAATTCCATCACATTTATGCAAATATTTTCATATAGACTCAACAAGCTAACTCATGCGGATAAAAACATGAAATATATCTACCAATAAACACCACAACATACACTTTTCACATTCACTAAGGTACCAATTCTCCAAAAATGTAACTAGTGCCCTCACTTCAAACGAAATCCCTTTTCATACACAAAAGATATGAATTTCAAGTTTGCGAATTCATTCAACACTCACGCTGAGAAGTGACTTCAGGTACATTTAGTTCTCAATATCATATGCTTGCCCTTATTTTCATTGCTTAGACTTTCCAAACTAGTTGCTAGGATCACTATAGGACTTTATTAGCTACTAACGTAGGTTCAGCATCATGTAGGGTACATTTGGGTATTTTTAGTGACTTTCTGCCTCCTTGACATTACATTGGCTCTTTACCTCTTTTCTCAACCAATCCTTGACATATTTTTATTTTCTGCTCTTTCCCTTGACTCTTTTCAACACATATGTGATTTTAGATTCATCGCTCTTATTTTTCACATTCTTCTTTTTATTTGTTTTCTTCGAATACTTATTTATTGATCTTTTTATTTCTTTTGATTTCAACCACATATTTTTCTTTCTTTTCTTTTCTTTTCTTTTTCTTTCATCTATACAAAACTCTATTCATACCTTTTTTGTTTCGGTTTCCTTTTTCATAGCCAACCTGAACTTATGTATTTTTCCTGAGTGAAGGTGCAGAATATCCAATGTCGGACCAGGACCATGATTAAGGTAAGTTTAAGAATTACCCACCCTCAACTTAGGATTTTGGCCTAAGTGAAGGTGAAGATGTCCAAGGAGGGACCTGGGCCAAGACAATTATAATAGGGAGTGTGAATTAGGTGTATTGAAAGAAGTGGTCTACATTAGGCTCAAACATTTGGATCAAAGGGAATATTTATTTCTTTTGGTTGAATCATTTTAGTCTTGAGTTGACTTATTTGAACAAGGGCCTGTGATCATTTCCCAACTTCTAGCCTAGATTATCTGAGCAGGACCAATGTGGCAAGTTCTATATTGGCACATACTGTATGAACATTCAAACGTTTCTCACACACACTTGGCACATTGTTTCATTATAGGATGATTGAATTAACCAGTTCAAGTTTAAACTTAAGTCATGTTATCAGACCAACTCCTTATCATGTCATATGAAAATCCAACACATTCTACTCATTCAGCCTATAGATCTAGCATAGCTCAAAAAATTTGGACGGGTACCAATTTCATGCTTTTTTATGCCATCATGCTTTCATACTTCTACTTACTACTATATATACAATCCTAAAAATGTCGGTTAAACATAAAGTAAAAACTCTCTTGAGGTAAAAGAACATAGGCAAGAAAACCCTAAGAGAAGATTGTGAGTTAGGTTACTCAGACTTCAAGCTATCACTCACAATCCATTTACCCCACCCCCAACAAAATAAGGTGCAACTGCCCTCAATGCAAAAAATAATAAAATAAAGCATAGGGTGAAGCAAACTTGTGGCGCAAATGCGCCGAAGACCCGTCAAGAAGTGTGTTGGTCCGGTTTCCCTGAACCCGCTGGGTCAACAATAGGGACGCGATCAGTAGTACCCTCACCAAAAAAGGGAACACCATCTGTAGTGTTCCTAGAACCGGAAGGACCAACATCAACCTCATGGGCCCGTTGCTGCCTAGTCTCCTCATCGATGATGGATTGGCTTTGGGCCATAGCGTACTGCTGGAGCTCCTTCTTCCTCAATCATCTAGCCTCCTCAGTATTCAACATGTGGTCAGAGTTATGGCGTTTCCCCTCAGCATGGGAAGATTCTGGTAGTGAAATAATATCGCTGAAATGGGTAGTTATCACCACCTCATCCTCTAGTACAGACGGAGAGGACTCTGGAATAGTATCAATAGGGGCAAGAGGGTATCAACATCGGCAAAGAGGCTAGCCAACTCCATCTTGAAGGGGGTCACATCTTTTATAGGGGCCGATCTCACAAAAACTCTCAACTCAAAAGCATACGGGTGCTTATGAACGATTTGAATCTTCTGATCTATCTTCTACTCCATCATTTCATCAGACTACGCAATAAGGTGTTGCATCCATAACCTCAAATGCAGCAGAAAAATGGTCATATGTGTCTCAAGCTTCAGGACTCAAGCTAGAGGAATGACATTGGACCCGAAAAAGGGAGTGGCTCGAGAGGGGCTTGAGGATTGATTAGTGGTCCAAGAAGGCAGAGCATGGGCATTTGCTGTAGGGTCCGGAAAGGTGGTGTCATCAGCTTGCATCTGCTTCACATCTGCAACAAGGTCATCGCCCAAGGGCGGTACGAAAACATGTGGCTCTCTCTGTGGTGCAACTAGGTTGGCATCATCTCGAATGAGGTCGATGTCAAATGTCTTGGTCGCCTCCGACAACCAGTCACAATGCAAAATACGCTCTAAAGTCTCCCTGTAGAGATGGAAAATTAGACACGGGAAAGGCATGGTGGTGGTGGACTTTAATGCCCTCTTGTGGATCTCTGCGATTAGGATATGGAATGCATCAATCTCCAAACCCTCCATAATAACTGCCAGCATCACAGCCCGGTCCCATGTAAAAACATTTTCTACCTAAGTAGGGGAAAATTGATTCTGAACCAATAGCCTGCAGAACTTCACAGCGAAGGTCAGAGTCACCTTTGTGATAGCTAGAGTAGGATTTTGTACCCACTCAGTGCGCTCCCCATTCGCAGTAATTTGATGTGCTATCCATCAAATCATCATCTCTCTCTAATCAACATCTCACTGAAAAGACCCGCTCTCTACAAAGCATATCATGTAGTCATACTTTGTTGTATTAATATGCAGAGTGTGGTTTGGGCCATATATGAACCGGCAAATGGTGGCCCCTGTGATGACGATCAAGAAAACCCTCAACAATGTGGACTGAAGTGGAGGCTGAGCTATAAGCTTGGCCTATTTATAGATGGAATTTTGGCCGGTCGCAGCATAAGAGGCATAGAACTCTAAGGTCATCTCCTCGTTGTAGTTCCTGGGTTCCCGTGCCATCCACTATCATTTGTGCCTCCTGAAGGGCTGGTGCAGTGTGAAAGCTGCCTGTAAGGACCGTGCTCTCCTAAGTAATAGTCCTAGTCATCCTCCGGTGTTCGTTCAACATAGTGTCATTCTCATACAACTGGTACTAGCTAACCACGCACAATCTGTTCGGCTCATCGGCATTAGGGGTAGGCTCAGCTCTGGAGGTACAATTGCGTCAGAGAAAGATGATTAAGCGGAATGTATGGCCCCTTCCTCAAACTGGGGGGCTGTGACCTCGTCCTAGTCAGTGATAAAAGAAACCTATTAGGATCGCCTAGTAGTGCAGGGTGAAGTGGGGAAGACCCTGATGGCAGGTGGGACATACTATGTGTCACTGTCTGCCTATAATATACGTCGGGAAGGGGCCACTGATTTTGACTTTCCCCCTTGTGCATAGATAAGAGCTTGTTTCAGAGCCATGGCACATGTGGAAGCTTAGTAATTACTAAAACAAGGCAATAAGACTATTGGAATAATTTTACAACAAGATTCAGACATAGATGAAAAATTAAAAAATTTCAGGTAGTAGCTGAACTTGTGATCCACAGAGGGTACCTAAGATTCATCGATGGAACGATGAGTTGTTGGTCCCCTTCGTAGGTCAGGGTTTCCACTTTTTGGTCTCAGATGATGAACCACAGATGTGCATAATGGTGCATCGATGGAACGATGGACTATAGTCCACACTAGGTGAGGCACGTAATAAGTTCAGTGCCAGGGTTTACACTTCAATTTTTATAGAACCCTCAATTTCATAAATATTTCCAATCAAACGAAGTCTAATCATGCATTTCAACACAATATATGGTAGTTCATCATTTTGAGGGTTTTCATTACAGACAATTCAAGTTTTTAACATACCGAAACAACGAACCCTAAGTCACAACATCCAATTAGACCTCTCAACCTATGTTAGTTGATTGTAATTCACTACACACTCACATACCATCATTAAAAGGGTGTTTTTAGACTACAAATTCATCAATTTAACAATTAATTCAACAACCCAAGGTCAAGTCCATTGTTGTGACTTCAATTGAAACAATGAAATATTCAAAGTTTGAGAGAAATCAACTTACCATTCAAGTAATCAACAATGGTGAATGAGTGATTCTAGTACAAGATCTTTTGTTCAATGTGGTGTCACGACCCAAGCCTAGGGCCTAGACGTGACATGCGAATGAGGAACCCGAAGGAACCCCAAACAAGCCTCTCAAACTTGTCATCACACTTCATCGGTCGCGGAAGTACAATCAACATTAATTAACGGGAAATAGGGACTAAGGGCAAACCATTTCAAAATGACATCATAGAACAAGAGTCAAGCTCATTTACAAAATACTTGTCCGACGCACACCTCTACATACATAGATAGGACGGGGGCCATGACATACTACCGGCTCCCCTCATAGTCAAAATACAATTGCAAGCTAAAGTCTCA
>NC_064293.1:21030705-21129624 GCF_019186545.1 Solanum stenotomum | reverse complement strand
AGGGGTAGATCGGATGAGCAAGGTCAACCTAGGTTCAAGAAGAGGACTCAAGACCAAGATTCTTCAAGTGCTCCTAAGGTTAACCAAGAAAAAAATGGTGGATCTCAATTTTCTAAACCTACTTGCATCACTTGTGGCAAGAGGCACTATGGGAAGTGCCTAGCCGGTACTAATGGGTGTTATGGTTGTGGGAAGAATGATCACAAGGTGAAAGATTATCCTACTCTTACGGCTAGAGGAAGGGAAGCCAAGCAAGCTTCTAAAGATGGAGTGGTTCCTATCCCTCCAAATTATGGTCGTTTCTATGCTCTCCAAGCTAGCAAGGACAAAGAAGCTAATCCGAATAAAGGATCCGGTAAGTTTTAGTTCCTTATGGTCATGAATGTCTTGATGAGATTTCTATGTTGTTTTTCATGTTTGCCTTAGTTGGGCTTTCTCCTAAGTGGGGGATGGTATTTTGAATAGCAAGGTTGTTGAGAGTGTTAATATCATTATCTCGTTCCTTCTATTCTTACTTAAGCTTGAGACCAATAGTTCCTAGTAGCTTGTTTTTTTTGTTTTGGAGTCTTGTGTGAAAATGAGTTTCCATGGTCTCCTTATGTTATGCATGTTCTATTTGAATTCTTGTTAAATGATAAAATGAGTTTTCATAAATGTGTTTCTCATGTTGATGTGCATTTAGTTGAGTTGTCTATATGCTTCATGAGGATAAATGTTGAACATGCCTAAATATGCTTTAGTGAAAATTTGCCTGATTGTGCTTTTGCGAGTAATTGCATAATGAGCTTAATATTTTTGTAGTAAGCATGATGTGATTGGAGAAGGAAGTTTCTCCAATGAAAAAAAAATGAGAAAGGGGAAGTTTTGATGCACAATAAGTTTGTGGATGTAGTTCCTACTTGCTTGATTGGTATGAAGTTTGTTCGAGCCTCTTTATGTGGAGTTGATGTTTCCTCCTATGTATATGCATTTATGTTTACATGTTACGATTGTTGGGCTGCTAGTCTTGAGTTGTTTATCCGTTAATGTGTTTAAACTGTCATTCGAGGACGAATATTCCTAAGTGGGGGATAATGTAACGACTCGGAAAATGATAGAATGAACTTGAGCCTTGACGTTTGGGTTAGTGGGAGCTTAGGTTGATGTTTATGCTGTTTTAGAACTTAAATGGAGCTAGGTAGCATCCTAGGGTGCAAGCAAGGGACTAGGCTAGTGAGTTAGTCTAGTGGACTGCCCAGTTGACCAGCCTTTGAGTAATCCCACTGGAAAAGACAAGAAAGGGGCAGATTTTTAAAGTTACGACTTTTAGGGTCAACTTCAAATGATGATATATTTTAGCTCAAAATGAATTAGGTGGACCATTACCTATCCAATTAAAGGTATCTGAGTCCTCTTTCCAACGCCACCGAGTTTTCCCTTTTTTGATCTCGGAGTAAAAAGTTATGCCCAAAATAGTGAAGCACTNGTGAGTTAGTCTAGTGGACTGCCCAGTTGACCAGCCTTTGAGTAATCCCACTGCAACAGACAAGCAAGGGGCAGATTTTTAAAGTTACGACTTTTAGGGTCAACTTCAAATGATGATATCTTTTAGCTAAAAATTAATTAGGTGGAAAATTACCTATCCAATTAAAGGTATCTGAGTCCTCTTTCCAACGCCACAGAGTTTTTCCTTTTCCGATCTCGGAGTAAAAAGTTATGCCCAAAATACTGAAGCACTGTCAAAAAGGACGAGCTTAGACGGGTTTTGTGGAAACTTTTAAGTGGGTCCTTATTTCTTTTCCTAAGTTGAGCCCTTTTTATTATATGCCTTTACTAGCAATTATAAAACCCTTTTAGATCAAAATTCTTCCATTTTAAGTCACTCCAATTAGAATTAAAAAGAACTCACCTCCTCTCCAATACTTCTCTCTCTACAATCCTCCATTTTAAGAAGCACAAGAACTTGGAGCTAGGGCTTGGATTGAAGGTGGTTTCTTCATCAATTTTCTTGGGGAATCTTAACAAAGGTATGGTGACCCTTGATCCTTGATTATCTTTCCTTCAAGGAGTCCAAAAAAAAGGGGTTTCAAAAGCCTTCAAAGAACAAAACTTCTATTTTCTATTCTAGGTATGGGTTCATGGGTAAAATGTTTTCAAAGTCATTATATTGGTGAATTGAAGTTCCATTTATGATTTTAAGATGATTTTTATATGAAACTTCTTCAAGAACCCATGTTTTCATTAAAAGCCTAGAATTTGCTAATGAATTGGGTTTAATGCCTATGGTTTAATGTTGATGAAATTGTTTTTAGATTGGATTGTATTGTTGATTTATATGGTTTTCTATACCTATTTATGATGAATTGTTGGTACATGAATGAATTGAGGATTGTGGCCTTATGGGAAAGTTATGGAAGAATTCTCTTGTGGTAAGAAAAATGGTTGGGACTTGAGTGTTGTTGATTATGGCTTTGGAGGATGGTAAGTTGGCTTAATCTCATATTATGGATAAAAAAATTGTTCTTGCTTGGTTTGATCCACTTATGGTGGAGGTGTTTAATTATGGAATGTATTGTAACCATGGCTTTGAAGGCATAGTATGAGAAATATAAGTGTTACATGACATTTTTATGAATGGACATTTAATGGAGCTAATGTGATCATGTTATGAACGTAAATGTGTTATTATTGAAATAATTTTTCTCAATTTGACACTCATGAATGTCGATGATAGAATATGAAGGATTCTCTAATTTATTGCATATCTCGAATTGGTAGAGCTTGTGCATCATTTTCTTGTTTAAATGATTATATTATTGGTTTGTTGAATCCTTGGATCGGTAGGCTAGTATCACCCTTCCACTCATGATAATAATAACCTTGGAGTCGGTAGGCCTATGGCACCTTTCCATGAAGGTTAATGATGAGACTTGAACCGGTAGGCCCATGCCACCCTTTCAAGAGGAGTTAATGAGCTTTCCTAAATGAACCTTGAAACGGTAGGCATAAAGCACCATTTCACGTGTTAATGAATGTAATTTGGAGTTTGTAGGCCAATGGCACCTCTCATATGTGATAATGTCAAGGTAACGAACTATTCTATGGGAATGTAGGCTAAGCACCGAGTGGATTTGGTTAGATGGAAACTCCCCCAATGGTTAGGCATGAGTTTCAATGATCGTCTACCTTATCCCATAAACTATGTGCCCGCATAGGTAGCTAGTGGATCCATTAAGCTATATATACCGGTCTTCCTTAGGCAAGTAGACCACCTCTTTACGGTGTGGGGACTTATGACACCGGATTCCATGACAAGCTCTCATGGTCTATGTCGGTTAAATGCTTACTTCCCATCATGTGAGATTTCATTATAGTTTCTTGATAGGCTCTACAAAGTGTAGGTAGTAGTATGGGATGCTACCTATACATTGCACGAGTAGGCTTGGAGAGGGTCATAGTGAGTTTCTCTAAATCCTAATGNAGTCACAACATGCTCAAAACAATCACTTTTCATGTTTAAAATTCAATGTGCAGGAAATTATTACAAAGAACAAGACTAATTTATGAATCTTAACTTAAACCATGAATTAGTGAGTAGAATAGAGTCTAGGCACTATGGGTGGAAGGACCCATGAGTTCAACACCACATACCTTGAGTTCTTATGAAGGTCTTGAGAGTGTCTTCAATGGAAGCTTGGAACTTGGAGCAAGAGTCTCTTCAATCTTGAGGAAGGTTTTTGGATTAGGGTTCTTGAGAGAACTTGAGAGAAAATGTGTCTAAGTATGGGAGAGGTGTTTTGGGAAATGTTTTAGAGATGGGAATTGAACTAATGGTATATAGGAAATAACATATGCTTTTTGGAAAAATGGTCCAACACTTAGAAAAAAAAATGAGGCGGGTGAACAGTAAAAACGCTTACTGGAAATTGCATTTCCTGCCGGACAGATTTTACAAAAATGGGCATAACTTCTTTGTACGAACTCCGAATAAGGTGAAACGAAGTGCGTTAGGTAGCTAACTCAAAGGTCTTTCCATGGATATGTTATGGGCCACCCAATTATTTGTGTGCTAGGAGATATGACCCTCCAAAGTAGACCCTCGAAAAAGGCTTCACTTGGAAATTTCAGATTTTGATACGGTTGCTCTAAAATTTGGGTTAGACCCATTTCCCACTCAATTTGTCCCCCTAAACAAGAATATGAAGTTGGATTTTTGAAAAACGAAATGGATTTTTTTTTGATATAGCTAAACAAGTTTCCGGTAACTTCCGAAGCACATTTTTAAGAACTTTTTGGGTCATTTCATGTGGACACCAAACCCGGACCGTAAATTGATTGGGGAAGAAAATAGAGGAAAGATTTGGGAGAGAAGGTTGATGACGGAATTTAGTAGGATCAATATGGGAGTGAGTTGGGGTTATTAATGGTATTCAAAAGGGTAATTGGGAGGATTAACATGGTTGGGGGGGAAAATAATTGTGGGAGATGAATTTAAAATTGAACGGTTATATTAATAGGGGTCTAGGTCGGGTCGGTAAAAACCCTAACTTGGACCCACAAGATCCCGTCGATGGTCTGTGGGTAGACCTACGGTCCGTCGGTCAGGTCCGTCGGACCCTATGACATTTAAAAAAATTAGTGATCTTACCTGTATCAACGGACGCCATCCACGGTCCGTCGATTGGGTTCGTTCATTTATGAGGATTTTGCCTTTTCATCCCTGCACACGTAGCAACCATTATGACTTTCTATTTGCATTTTCTTGACACACTTTAAACACGGACCCTAATCTATATCTAGCCAACACTAACAACAATAAAAACACTTATCTAAAGTGCTACAAAATCGAAACGATACAAGAAATCTCCTAAATCGAAAATAAAATCCTATAGGTTGCTAGATTGTACATCTTGGGTTGCCTCCCAAGCAGAGCTTGATTTAATGCCACAGGGCACAACGCAGACACTTTGATTACTCAGACTTCATCAAAATAATACGCCTCAATCACTTCTTGCACAATCTCAGATTTCCCCAAGTAGACTTTGATCCTCTGCCCGTCACTTTGAACCTTGTCCCTTCCTTGTTCTCGATATTGACCGCTCCATGTGGAAATACTTGAGTAACTCTAAATGGCCCGGTCCACTTGGACTTGAGTTTTCCTAGAAAATGTGCAACCTTGAGTCGAATAACAGCACCAGATCACCCACGTCAAATTCATGCTTTTCAATCTTTTGATCACGGTACTTCTGCATCTTCCCCTTGTACAAGGCTAAACTTTCATATGCTTTTAGGCGAAACTCATCAAGCTCATTTAGTCTTTGACTGGATGCGGTTCCCTAATCCTAATTCAACTTCTTTAGTGCCCACATTTCTATATGCTCTAGCTTTAGATGTAAATGGCATGACTTCTCATATACCAGTTGGTATGGAGATATACCTATGCAAGTCTTGAATTCGGTGCCATAGTCCCATAGAACATCATCAAGTCTTCTTGACCAATCTTTTGATAGTTATGTTGGCGTTCACAGTCTTGGCAATGATTTGCTTTATCTCCCTGTTTGACACCTCAACTTGCCCACTAGATTGTGGATGATAAGGAGTGGCTACAATTTGACGAACCCCAAATTTCTCTAGCAACACCTTGAACAACTTGTTAAGAAAGGGAGAACCTCAATCGCTGATAATTGCCCTAGGTGTACAAAATCTGGAGAACAAACTCTTTTTCACGAATGCGGCGACACTCCTTCCCCTTTCTTTGAAAACGCATTTGCCTCCACCCATTTTAATACATAGTCAACCGCAACAAGAATATACTTCATCCCATGCGAACTCACAAACGGATCCATGAAGTCAAGGCCTCATACATCAAATAGCTCAATCAGAGATATCTGGTTCATAAGTAGTTCTTTCTTCTTTGAAATTTCTCCATATATTTGGCAATGATCACAAGACTTGGAGAAATCATGAGCATCTTGGTGGATGGTAGGACAGTAATACCCACACTGCAATATTTTACAGGCAATCTGAATACCACTATGGTGCCCACTAACAGGCGATTAATGACACGTCTCTTGTATACTCATCATCTCAACCTCAGGCAAACAATGACAAATAATCCCATAAACATAAATACAAAACTAGTAAGGTTCATCACTAAAGAACATCTTCACATCAAGCATAAACTTTTTGCTTTGCTGAAATGACAGATATGATGGAACCAAATCGCTTTCCAAGTAGTTAGCAAAATATGTTAACCAAGGGATAATATCATAAGAAGCAACCAATACCTATTCATCCAGGAATGAATCATTAATCTCAGCCCCATCTCCTAACTTGAGCATAGCTTCCTCCTCCAATCTGGACAAATGGTCGGCAACCTAATTTTAGGTTCCCTTTCTATCCTTTAACTCAAAATCAGACTCTTGCAGCAATAATACCTATCTTATTAACCTCGGTTTTGCATCCTTCTTAGCCATCAAATACCTCAATGTAGAATGGTCAGTATGCATTATGATCTTACTACCAAGCAAGAAAGATCAAAATTTCTCGAATGCGAAAACCACAACGAAGAGTTCATGTTCAGTCAAAATATACTTCTTTTGAGTTACATTCATAGCTTTGCTAGCACAGTAAATCGGATGAAGAATCTTTTCTCGCCTCTGTCCCAATACCACACCAAGCGCCACCCCACTCACATCGCACATCACTTCGAACGGTTCGCCTTAATTCGGTGAAATAATGAAAGGCGTTGTTACTAACCTTGCTTTCAACTTTCCAAATGCTCTCACACAAGCATAATCAAATTCAGACTTACAATCATTTTCGAGTAGCTAACACAATAGGTGTGCAATTTTTGATAAATATTTTATGAACCTGCAGTAGAAACATGCATGCCCAAGAAAACTCCAAACACTGTTTACCAAAGATAGGTGGTGGAAGCTTTTCTATTACCTCAACTTTGGCTCTATCAACCTCAATACCTTTCTACGAAATCTTATGACCTAGAACCATCCCCTTTTTCACCATGAAGTGGAACTTTTCCCAATTAAGCACAAGATTGCACTCATCACATCGTTTTAGTACCTCAGCCAGATGAATCAAACAACCATCATATGATTCACCTACCATAGAGAAATCATTCATAAATACCTCAATTGTTTCCTCCACTATATCTGAAATATCAATATAATACAACGCTAGAAGGTCGATGGAGCATCACACAACCCAAATGGCATCTTTTTCAAGGTGAAAGTCCCATAAAGACAAGCGAAGGTGGTCTTCTTTTCGTCTTCTCGAGCTATGGAGATTTGATTGTAGCCCGAATACACATCAAAAAAACAATACCAACCCTTACCAGTGAGATGATCCAACATGTGATCCATGAACGGCATAGGGAAGTGGTCTTTCTCTGACCATGCATTTAGCTTCAGGTAGTTCATACACACGCTCCAACAAGTCACTTGCCTTATTAGAACAATCTCATTTTTAGCATTTGGAACCATGGTGATTCCCCCTTTCTGGGGCGCACAGTGAACAAGACAAACCCAACTATTATCAGTAATGGGATATATGATTCCAACATCCGACCAATTAATGATCTCCTTTTTCACAATTTCTTGCATGGAGGGGTTCAATCTTTTTTGTTACTCAATACTTGGCTTACTATCCAGCATGAGTTGTATTTTGTGAGAACAAATGTCTGGTGGAATACCAATAATATATGTAATAGTCCATTTAATAGGCCTCGTGAACTTCTTCAAAACATACACTAAGGCCTCAACTTGCTCCTCTCTCAAATCCGCAGCAATGATTACCAATAAAGTGTTATTTCTCCCCAAGAATAGATACCTCAAGTGTGATTGTAGAGCCTTGAGTTCCTATTTTTCAGCCCTTTCTACAGACGATATTGTCGGTGGAGGGTCACTATTCTTCTTATCTAACTCCAATCATTCTAGTTTGGAAAATAATTTGAGCCTATCAAATGCAGCAACTAATTTATCATTGTCTTCAATACCATCACCATCAAAATTCATCATTACCGCTACCAATGCATTAACACCCAACCTCTATTCAATAGACACTCCAGAAACTCACTCCACAATATGATTCACCACTGATACCGACTTAAGATCACTTCCCTGCTTCATAGACCTACATATATTGAAAGTCACTTCCTCATTATTTTGTCTGAATTTCATCTCCCCTTTCTCCATATTGCCTAAGGCACACCGAGTAGCAAGGAATGGTCTCCCTAAGATAATAGGGACCTCAAAATCAACCTCACAATCAAATATCACAAAATCCGCCGAAAAAATGAATGACTCCACTTTCACAAGGAAATCTTAGAGAACACCAACAGACTTGTTCATAGTTCTATCAGCCATAAGTAGACACATCGCAGTCAGTTTTGGGGTCCCTAAACAAAACTTCTTGTAGATCGACAATGGCGTCAAATTAATGTTGTCACCCATATCACACAAAGCCTTTGCAAAATGCAACATCTCAATGGTACAAGGAATAGTGAAAGCTCCAGGATCCTCTTTCTTTTGCACTAGTGACCGTGTAGCAATAGCACTACATGATTGTAACCTTTCTTCATCCTCAAAAGTGACAACCCTCTTTTTGATCACCAAATGCTTCATGAACTTTGCATACCTATGCATTTGCCCAAAAGCTTCTATCAATGTAAGATTAATGGAAAGTTGTTTCAACATAGTTATGAACCTATGTTATTTTTCTTCTTCGGTCTTCTTCACCAATCTCTGTGGGAATAGAAATGGAGGTATAGGCATTGGAACAACTTTTTGGGTCACCTCCGCTTCCTACTCTATAGCATTTTTTGACTCTCCAGTAACATCAATGTCATTTGCATCTTTTTCTTTAACAATTTCAACCTCAAACGACATAGGGGGATCAATGGTATGTTTACCTCCGCGAGTAGTGATTGTCATACAATGCCCATCATTCTTCATATTCTGGATCGTGTTGCTACGATATGTACCAGGCTAACGTGGGTTCAAGTGAAGGAAAACTGACTGAATTGCTGCTCAAGTTGCTTGATAAACACTGTATGGGCATCAACTCTTTGATATATTCCAGACATGTTTTTTCGCATCTGTTTCACATTCTCCTTGGTCGCATCAAACCTATTCATCATCTTTTGCATCATATCCTCAATGCGTGACATAATACCACCAACCTCTGTATTACCAGATTCTCTTTTACTAGGTGGAACATAGGGGCCTACTTTATCATTCATTTTGCCATAATTGTTCTAGTTGTAGTTTTTATCACGATTGTAGTTCCCATCCCAAACATAATTTCCCTCGCATTTGTAATTGACATAGTTTCAACCTTGGTTTCCTTGACCTTCGCGCCAATTATTTGAGTTTGAACCTTGGGCGTTGGTTCGGAAACCCCCCGTCTGATCATTAACCAAATATGCATCCTTCTCATAGTAACATTTCTCATCATGTGGTGGTGGAGTTCTAGTTAAGTTGTTTACCGCATTCAACTTTTATGCACTTCCACTCACATGCTTCAATATGAAGCCAAGTTCTATTTTCATTTGAGCCATGTGTTCACTTATCATCATTGGCTTGATTTGGTGCAGTTTTGACCGCGAACGTGTTCCTTCCAGTATTAGCCTTTCTAGTGCTCCATGCCTTATTATTTCGAGAAATATTCTTTAGTTTCTTAGCGATCTCTTCAACAATGCACTTACCATATGATCCTCCAACAATAGTATCTAACACAGTCTTTCCATTGTCATTCTTCCCTCTCTAGAAATACTACTTCAATGACTCGTCATCTATTCGGTGATTTAGAACACTTCTGATGAATGCACTGAACCTATCCCATGAACCGCTTAAGGACTCTCAAGGTAGTGCTATGAAGTTATTAAGTTTATCTTTGTGATTTATCTTCTTAGACACCGTAAAAGACTTCGTCATGAACACATTATGCAATTGGTCCCATATATGAATCAAATTATATGGAAGGTTAGAAAATCACACTGCAACATCAGCGGTCAATGACAGAGGGAAGACTCTCAAACCTATAATATCCATATCCAATTATGATCGCCCCACACAACTTTTATAGACACTTCTGATTTGGACATGTGACCATGCGGATCTTCCAAAGCTAGACCAGAACACAACCTTCGTGCAGTAAGCATTTGCATCAGACTGCTGGTTACCACAAATGTATGGCCTTGAGGTAGAAGTGGTAGAACAATAGGCCCTTCAGATTCAACTGTATTGTAGTCAATCCAGTAGTTATCACGAAGCCTTGGTGCTGGCGGATTCTGCACCCTTTCTTCATTTCCAAGTAGTCAATCTGAGCGGCCAAGGCTGCAAGTCAACTCTATCACCTAGACTCTCTCCGATTGGATTGTTTTGTACCCCTTGATTATTCATTGTCCTCAAAGTTTTTTTCAGTTCTGGATCATAGGGGGTCAAAGGTTCGCCTCGACTCCGTGTACTGAGCATAAACTAGAGTAGAAACTTATAGAAAACAAACAAAAGAAAGACGTATAATCAGGAGATACTTGACTAAAGTTCAATAATGTAGTTAAAATTAATATAAAATACGTATTCCCCTGCAGCGGTGCCAAAATTTAATACGCTCAAATTACACCTACTCAGTTCAAATAGTGTTTCCAAATTTTTATGGTAAAAACGATCGCCGCTAACTCAAGTTCGTGAGTAGGATAATTCTTCTCATGGATTTTAAGTTGCCTGAAGGCATAGGAAATAACTTTCCCATTTTGCATAAGCACACACCCTAGCCCAATTCTGAAGGAATCACAATAAACCACAAAACCATCCATCCCTTCCGGTAAGGTGAACAACGGAGAGGAAGTAAGTCTATATTTCAAATATTGAAAACTCTTTTCACACGCTTCAGACCATATGAACTTAGCCCTCTTTTGAGTCAAAGCCATCAGAGGATAGGGAATTGAAGAGAAAACCTCAACAAACCTTCCATAGTAACCCACTAAACCCATGAAACTTCTAATATTCGAGGGAGTTATAGGTCTAGGCCAATGCTTGACCGCATCTGTCCTATTAGGATATACCAAAATACCCTTACTTGAAAAAATATTGTCAAGGAAAGCTACATACGTTAATCAAAATTTACATTTGCTAAACTTTGGAATTTGTAACACGATCCTCAAATGATCAGTATGATCATCCTCACTCCTTCAGTAGATCAAAATATCATCATTGAACAGAATCACCAACATGTCAAGGTATTGTCTAAACACCCTATTTATCAAATTCATACACACCGCCGGAGCATTAGTCAACCCAAATGACATCACTAAAAACACATAATGACCATACAGGGTTTGAAAAGTCATATTTGAAATGTCATCATCTTTCACCCTCAGTTGGTGATAACCCAATCAGAGATCAATCTTAGAGAAATAACTTGCTCTTTTAAGTTGCTCAAACAAATTATCTATCCTTGGAAGAGGAAACCTTTTCTTAATGGTCACCTTGTTAAACTGTCGATAGTAAATACACATACAGAGAGAACCATCTTTCGTTCTCACAAACAAAATTGGAGCACCCCAAGGAGAGATACTCAGTCGGATAAAACCCTTATCCAAAAATTTGTTCAATTATTCTTTCAAATTCTTAAATTCTTCCAGAGTCATACGGTAAGGAGGAAAAGAGATAGGTTGTGTATCAGTGAGAAGGTCAATACCAAAGTCTATTTCCCGCTCTGGAGGAACACCGGGTAATTCATCGGGGAACACTTCTGGAAAATCATTGATAACGAGGATCGAGTCGAAGGTAAGGTCTTTGGAATCTAGATCCCTCACCGTAACTAGATTGTAAAAGCAATCCTTAGAAATCATTTTTCTACCTTCAAGATAATAAAAAAACTGACCATTAGGCATAGAATTTACCCTCTTCCACTCTAGGATAGGCTCATTCGGGAACTGAAACTTGACCACAGGAGTTCTAGAAAAATAGAAGCTTAAAATGAGTGCAGCCAATGCATACCCAAGATAACATCAAAATCTAACATATCAAGCTCTACAAAGTCAAAAAGAGTAACTCTATGGGACAAGGAAACATAACACTTTCTATAGACCTCTTAGCAACAATAAAATCACCAACATGAGTAGAGACAGAAAAAGGTTCTAGCAACACATCCAGAAGAACATCAAACCTCATAGCCATATATGGTGTAAGAAAAGACAATGTAGCACTGGGATCAAGTAAAGCATAACCATCAAGTTGTAAAATTTTCAACATACCGATAACCACATCCGAAGAACTCTCTCATTCACCACCAGTCTTAAGTGCATAGAAGCGGTTTTGGTTAGGAGCATTGTAACCCACACCACTAGTAGTAGCTTGCTGTCCCTCTCCTCCTTTAGCCATAAGCATCGTGCAATCCCTCATTTTGTGACCACTCGTACCACAACCAAAGCAACAATCTATGTCGGCTAGGTACTTACCTTTCTGCTTCCTTCCACACTGAGGGCAACTAGACCTAGGCAATAAAGATCCACTAGCATTACCTCCTTGAGGCTTAGGGTTTGACACCCTATCTTGGTTGAACTTAGGAGGAGCATTGGAGGAACCTTCACCGGAAAACCTTTCTCGAAATCTAAGAAGATCTTGTACATCGGACCTTGCATGTGAGAAATTTCAATCACCTGTCTTAGCCCTTTTTACCTCTCTAGAATTTTCCTTAAGTTTCTTCTTGAATTTGTTGTGCATGTACCATGAGACAACAAATGTCCATGTCATTAATGAGCATAATGGTTCGGCACTCTTTAACCACTAGTTTGAACACACCTGGAACAAACTTACTCATCTTAGCCCTTGAATCGATAACCATAGTCAGGGCATATTTAGACAATTGTGTGAACTTTAGAGTATATTCCCTCAAACTAATACTTCCTTGAAGAAGGTTAATGAAATTACGCACCTTGGCTTCCCTCATCTCTAGGTGAAAGAACCTATCATGAAAAGCGGCCTTGAACTTCTCCCTATCAAGAGGACCCACATCTTCATGTATCCCATCCTTCCATTGGTTATACCATATTTGAGACACACCTTTTAGTCGTTTAGCGGCCAACTCCACCATTTCCACTGGCGTAACTCCCATAATCATCAAAAACTTCTAGGCTCATCAATAAACTATTGAAGATCTTCATCGACTTTAGAACAATGAAACTCTGGAAGATTCATCCTTCTAAAGTCCCTTACTCTAGAAGTCGTTGTAGCCACATTTAGGTTCACGGGAACCGCAACCTCTATATTGGCTTGGGCCATCATGGCTTGAGCCAACACTTGAAAAGCAACCTAAACTCTGTATTAGAAACTTGTTTGGCCAAAGGTTCGACCAGAACTTGAAGAGCTTGGGGAGGATCTTGTTGTTCCGATTGTCCGTCATATTCCTTCTAGTATAAGCACTTCGAGAAGCCATATCCAATAGAGCATCAGATAAGGATTAACAAAGAGACCTTATAGAGTTAAAATCTATCACACGACTTAAGAGTAATGCAAGAAGTGGACTTTCCTAATCATCTTGTAGCCTCTCATTCATAAATGTGGCGCGCTTCACACTCATGAACAAGACTCTACTAGACGTGGCTTATGAGATATCCTAGGACCATTCTAAACCTTGTGCTCTGATTATAATATTTTTCACGACCCAGGGGTACCCCTATATGTAACATGGCATATAGAACCTCGAAGAACTCCATAAAAGCCAATTAGCACTCATAACAAAACAAATAGAACAATAAGAATAAAATAATAGTCCAAGTCCAAAAGCTTTTATAAAAGCAATGCGGAAGTCTAATACACTTGTCTCATCATATCCATCAAAATATACTAAAATGAAATTGGGCTTAGCCCATACGTCATGTTCAAAATATAAAATACATGAAAGAAAATGACAATAAAACTACATCCTTGAAGCATGAGGACTCACCAAAGATCACAAATATCTCAAGTCAACCTCTAGCCACGAAACTAATGACCCTGACTGCCGGACCCTACATTTGGGGAAAATGTAGGCAAGAGTATGCGTTAGTACAAAACAATGTACCTAGTAAGATAGCCATGAATAAAAATTTAAATCATGCAAAAAAGGACATTTAATTGCACAACATTCAATTGACCAAGCTAAAACAAGATATAAGAGAGTTAGAAAACATAAGTCATAAATCATGGTCAATGCAAGCTAATTTCATCTTTGGAATCTTTGAGCTCATATGTGATACTTCTTGAAGTAACCTTAGTTCATTATTATTGGTTTTAACCTACATAGAGGTCATGTTATAAAAAATATAATATCCTGTGTCTCCCACACCGAAAAGGGTTGTCCTACTTGCCAAGGTAGAACCATGAACTTCTTGCTTAAGTTGATCCACTAGCTAATCAACCTATGGGGGCACATAGTAGACCTTTCTTTGATATATATTCTCTATTCCTAATTGCTGTTTTTCGGAAAATACTGGAAAGAGTGGACAAGGAATTCAAATATCCCTGCCGATGTGTTTTGACATCTCACAGCTTCGGCAGATCGCTTAGCCCCGTTCCTCTTCGGCGCAAGAGCGCTCGATCAGTGAGCTATTACGCACTCTTTCAAGGGTGGCTGCTTCTAGTCAAACCCCCTGGCTGTCTCTGCACCCCTACCTCCTTTATCACTGAGCGGTCATTTAGGGGCCTTAGCTGGTGATCCGGGCTCTTTCCCTCTCGACGAGGATAAGGAGACTGCTTCAAGAAACATGGACTTTACTAATGAGAGAGCTTCCATCTCATGAGATTGCTTCTACAAACCCGACATCTACTACGACAGAGGTTCTATCTCGTCATCAATATCCACTCGGTGCTAAACATAATTCCTACGGAACAGTCATTTCTTACTTGGCTTCATTAATCATAGAAAGGTTCCCTTGGACAACCAAACCAAGCTAGTTCATTAGGGTAGCTCTTACTCTTCTATTCGATTAGGTGAGAAAGTCTTTCAACCTAATAATCCTTTCTATGTGAGAAAAACTTTCACATCATGATTTTATGTGTTTAGTGAGAATGTCCTATCACAACACAACCTCATCATTGGTAATTTACTCTTAAAGAACCCTTAAAACATTTGCATAGATTTCATAAGAAAATTCATAAGTTCATAATTTACTACTTGAGGTTCAAAACCCACGTTCAATCATCAATGCTTAGAAAACATTGGTTAGATATGGATTTCATCATAAATACATGTAAAGCTTGCAATTCATGCTTAATTTCACAAAACTCTTCCTTGAAGATCAAAATCCCACATCATATGATTCATAACTTGAAAACATGGGGATTACATGGATTCATGGGGATATCATCATATTTCATCAATTCATGCATAAGAGATCACAATTCAATCATTTACATAAAAAATGAAAAGAACCCATGATAATTGAAGAAATCACTAACTCAATTGGGGAATTCTATCTTTAGAAATAGAGGAATTTGGGAACTCAATGAATTGAAGGAATCAATGGATGAAAACTATCAAACCTTGAATGTAAAAGCTTTCCTTCAATGGAGGAATTGAGACTTTTACTTGAAACCCTAGTATTAATCTTCTTTTTCTTCAAGTTTCTAGAGAGAGAAATATTTAGAGAGGAGATTTGGTTTTTCTGTTGTCAATTTGGAAGAATGAAGTGAATAGGTTAATTTGGGGGTGGGAAAAGTTTATATAGTGGTCTTAGTGAAGGGTAAAATGACGTAGTATAGGAACTAATTAATTAGAAAAAGACACAAATTACCCTAAAATTAACTAATTGCTGACCACTAACGGACTCCAGCCGACGGACCGTGGTCTGACCCACGGCCCATCCTGGTGGACCATGGTTGGTCATCAGAAACATTAATTTTTGGGCCTCTAACCACGGACCATGGTCCCGCGCCTCTAGAAAAGCTAATCAGGGTCATCCAGGGACCACACCGACTATCTGTTGTCCCATCCATCGTTCGTAGGTGGCTCTCATGGCTGGCACTTCAATTTTTTTCCAAAACTAATTATTTTCCCTCTTTCGAATACGGGGTGTTACAAATATACTCCTACCAGGGTTGTCGATCCTATGGAAAGGATGATAAAGTTCATTTTAGGTGTATCCAAAATTGTTGTTAAATAATGTCATACCATGGTGCTCATCAACGACATGGACATTTCCCATCTCATGGTGCACACTCAACAAATCAATGAATAGAAAATTAAGGACATGTCTATGGAGGCAAAGAGGGCCATAACCAGCGAGAGTAACTTCTCACACTCGATGTTCGATAGATATGGTCGTTCTAAGTTCCAACCAAGGCTTTTCGATCAAGGTTCCTCCAATTCTCCATCTAAGTTCTACAAAGATAGGGTATCTAACCCTAAGCTTCAAGGACGAAATGATGGTGGATATTTATTGTCTACTTATCCTAAGTGTGGCCAGAGCCATGAAGTAAAGTGCATAGTTGCCACGAATGGTGGCTTTTGTTGTGGTAAAAATGATCATAAAATAATGGATTGTCCCTGAATTTCTAAGAATGAGGGATAAAATTATCGACGAGGATACTCGAATCCTTTATCTGGTTCTAGTGGAAGTGAGAAGAAAAACGAATTCTATGCACTTCAGACTCGTGGTGAACAAGAGGGTTCTCCCGATGTGGTTACCACAATGTGGAAATTCTTCCAACTTGATATTTATGCTTTACTTGACCCCAGTGCTACCTTGCCTTTTGAGATGCCATGTGTTTACCAGGTCTGCTATTCTCCCGGATGTGTTTTGAAATCCTTTTTCTGTCTCTACTCCCGTT
The DNA here is from genome assembly GCF_019186545.1 of Solanum stenotomum. NCBI lineage: Eukaryota > Viridiplantae > Streptophyta > Magnoliopsida > Solanales > Solanaceae > Solanum > Solanum stenotomum. The sequence goes on along the minus strand of NC_064293.1, from coordinate 21,112,813 downwards.
GGTGATTTTGTTGTTGCTAAGAGGGTTTATAGAATATGTCTCATCTCCTTGTCCCATAAAGTCACTCTTGTTGACCAGGTAGAGCTTGTTATGTTAAATTTTTATGTTATCATTCTTATGGATTGGCTGCATTCATGTTATGTTTCTATTGATTGTGAAACCCGTGTAGTCAAGAATTAGTTTCCGAATGAACACATCCTAGAGTTGAAAGGGGAAAATTGCATGCCTAAGGGTAAGTTTCTTCTTGTCTCAAAGCTAGAAAGATGATTTATACGGGGTGCATCTACCATCTCGTTTGGGTAACGAAAATAGATTTTGATACACCCAATTTTGAGTCGGTCCACCTTGTTAATAAGCTTCCAGATATATTACTAGATAATCTACCATGTGTTCCTCTTGAAAGGGAAAAAGACTTTGGTATTGACCTTCTCCCATATACGCAACCTATCTCTAATCCTCCTTACCGATTGGCTCCGATAGTACTTAAGGAACTAAAGAAGCAATTGAAAGTCTTGTTGGATAAACGTTTCATCCGACCGACTATCTGTCTATGGGGTGCTCTAAATTGGTTATGTTAGGAAGAAACATGGGTCACTTCATATGTCCATTGACTATCTGCAATTGAAGATAGTTACTGTTAAGAACAAATATCCTCTCTCAATAATAGATGACTTCCTTGACCAACTTCAAAGGGCAAGCTACTTTTCTATGATTGACCTCCAGTCGTGTTATCACCAATTAATGGTAATAAAGATGATATTCCGAAGATGGATTTTTGAACTCGATATGGTCATTATGAGTTTTTGGTAGTGTCTTTTGGTTTGACTAATGCTTCGATCGCGTTAATGGACTTAATGAATAGAATGTTTAGAAAATACCTCGATATGTTTGTGATTGCGTTCATTGATGATATATGAATCTATTCAATAAGTGAGGTTGAGCATACCGATCACTTGAGGATTGTCTTGTAAGATCTCAAGGACCAACAACTCTTTGCAAAGTTTAGCAAATGTGAGTTTTGTCTAAGATCTGTGGCTTTTCTTAGTCGCATTGTTCTGGTAAGCGTATTGAGGTAGATCCCAAGATAATGGATACGGTTAAGAGTTGGCCTCAACCTCTATCCTCTTGGGATATTAGAATCTTCTTGGGATTCGCCGCTTACTATAGAAGGTTTGGCGAAGTCTTTTTATCGATTACCTTTCCATTTATGACATTGACCAAAAAGAAGGTCATGTTTATATGGTCCGAAGCATATGAAAAGAGTTTCCAAGAATTGAAAGATAGGCTTACTTCCATTCCGGTGTTGACTTTACCGGAAGGGACTGATGGTTTTGATGTCTATTGTGATGCCTCAAGAATTGGGTTAGGGTGTCCTTATGAAAATGGAAAAGTTATCTCCAATTCCTCAAGGCAACTCAATATTCGTGAAAATAATTATCCTACCCATGACCTTGAACTAGCAGCGATTGGTTATTCGTTTAAGATGTAGAGGCTTTATTTGTAGCATTATTTGTATGGTGTTCATGCGGATGTCTTTACCGACCACAAGAGTATTCAAGATACATTAAAGCAATAGGATATGAATCTTTGCAAGAGAAGGTGGCTTGATTTACTAGAGTATTACGACATGAGTCTTCTCTATCACCCCGATAAGGCAAATGTGGTGGCAGATGCTCGTAGTCGGTTATCGATGGGTAGCGTTACACATATAGCAGAAGATAAAAAGGATTTGATTCGGCATGTTAATAGATTAACTGGATTGGGTCTTCAGATAGTTGACTCTACCGAGGGTGGTATTATGGTTCCTAACTCTCATAATCATCCTTTGTGGTAGAGATGATTACAAAAGAATTCTTGATCAGTATTTAGTTTAATTAAAAGAGGTGGTGCTTTAAAAGTTTGTAGAGGCTTTCTCCCAAGGGGGGATGGTGTACTTTTCATATCAAGGTAGTTGTGTGTTCCTAATGTTGATGACATGAGAGAACAAATATTATGAGAAGCCTACAATTCTCCATATTCTATTTCCCTGGGAGCCACCAAACTAAACCGTGACTTGCGGGAGGTCTATTGGTGGAATGGAATGAAGAAGCATATTGTGGAATTTGTGGTTAAGTGTCCTAATAGTAAACAAGTGAAAGTTGAGCATCAAAATCTAGGATGCTTATCTCAAGATATCAGTATTTGTACTTGAAAGTTGGAAGATTTGAATATGGACTTCATTGTTGGTTTACCATGAACTCGGTGGCAACAAGACTCGATTTGTGTTTTCATAGATCAAATGATGAAATCAGCTCATTTCATTCCCATCAAGGTTTCCTATTTGGCAAAAGATTATTATACGTTGTACTTGAGAGAAATGTTGAGGTTGCATGGAGTACCCTTGTCCATAATCTCTGATCCTAGTACCCTAATCATTTCTCAGTTTTGGAAATCCATCCAAAAGGACCTTGGTACCCATATACGCTTATTATGAACTTTCATTCACAAACTATTGGCAATCGAAGCATACTATCCAAACTTTGGAATATATGTTAAGAGCATGTTTAATTGACTTCAAGTGTAACTAGGATGATCATTTGCCTTTATCAAGTTTGCGTACAATAATAGCTATCATTCAACCATTGGTCTGGCTCCATTTGAAACTTCATATGGAAGGGCGTGTAGATCTCATAGAGTATAGTTTGAAGTGGGTGAGGTTGCCTTGATATGTGCCAAATTGGTAAATGAAGATAGAGAAGGTTCGAGTTATGAGAGAAAGGTTAAAAATGGCTCAGAGTCGATTAAAGACCTACGCTGAGATTAGGAGAATGAATCTTGAGTTTGAGGTAAATGATTGGGTCTACTTGAAAATTTCACCCATGAAGGGTGTAGTGAGATTTGTTAAGAAAGGGAAGTTCAGTCCCCCGATATGTCCAAATCAGATTTTGAGATGTATTGGAAAGGTTTCTTATGAGCTTGATTTGCCTAATGATGTGACATCGGTGCATAACATTATTCATATCTCTTTGTTGAATAAACGTGTTAGAGATCCAACATCTATAATTACCTTAGAAGGCTTGGGAGTAAAGGAGAATCTCTCTTATGAGGAGGTTTCGGTTGAGATTTTAGACCGGTAAGTCAAGAAGTTGAGGAACAAAGAAATTTCTTCCGTGAAAGTTCTTTAGAGGAGTAAGTTAGTTGATAGTACTACTTGGGAGGCCGAGGCTGATATGATGTCCCGTTATCCTCATCTCATTCCTGCTGATCCTCTTCTAGTTTGAGGTATTTAGTCCTCATGGTTTACTTTTTGTTGTCATGTGTCTTAGATATTCCCATGATTTTTTCATTATGCATGATTCATGAAAAACGTAAATCTTTTTTCTTTGAGAAAAATGAGTTAGCTTGATTGTTTTCTACATGTTTATGCAAATTTGAGTTTGAGTTTTATATAGACTTCATGATATGATATTCCAGACATGCTTTAGCTTAGGGTTGATGTTTCCTCCTGGGATATGTGCATTTATGCGATTGCATGCATGTTGTTGGCTGTTAGATTAAGTTCCTACCCTCCTTACAACCTGTAGAATCTCATCCGAGGAAGAATGATCCCAAAAGGAAGATTATGTAACACCTCAGAATTAAGAAGGGTGGGAAAGGGCCAAGAAGGTATTCACCAGCCCAAAACTAGGTCGTGGAACCCTCCACGGAGCCCATGACAGGCCGTGAAGGGTACCACGACCTGTTGTGGTGCTTGTCAAAGGTTTCCAGAACCTATCCATGAAGAGTTCCCCTCCCACGAGCCCTTAGATAGCCCGTGGTCAATATCACGGACCATTAAGGTTGTCGTTAAGAGGGTTAAGGCAATAGGGGTTCTCCCCTAGCCACTGGTCAAGGACCACAACGGCCATAACGACTCGTTCAATCCTTCATGTCCCGTAAGAGGAACAGTGACAATGGTCGCATCATTTTTAAGTCAGGGTCTTTTCCAAATTATTTTAATTTAATACCATGTCATTTTACCCTTAACCCAAATCCCTATATAAAGGGTATTAACCTTAAAATCACCCAATTAATGTCATTCTCTCTATTTCCCAAAAGAAAAACTAGCCTTCCTCTAAAATATATTTCTCTCTAGAAAGTTTGAAGAAGAAGCAGTCAACCTAGGGTTTCAAGTCAAGTCTCCCATTTCCACCATTAAAGTAAAGCTCTTGGATTTCTGGTATGCTAGTCTTCATCCATCGAGTCCTTTTCCCCATGGAGTTCTTAAATTATCCAATTTATAAAGTTAGAAATTCCCAATTGAGTTAAGGTTTTCATCAATGTCATGGGTTCCTTTAAATGTTGATTTATTTGATTGATTTATGATATCACATGCATGAATTGAGAAGATTTCGTGTTGTTCAGATGAATCCCCATGAACTCATGTTTGACCCATATTTTCTAGATTATAATGATTGAAAGTGCGCTTTGAATTATGAAAGGTGAATTATGAAAATGTGCATGTTTTGTGGAATTGATGAAATATAATGTAAATTTCTTTGAGAGGGAAGCATATATGCCGTTGTTATTTTTTATTGTGGTTGTAGGATTTCTCACATAATTACATTATCCATGCATGTGAAAGGTTTTCTTACATAAAGGATTCTAAGGTTGAAAGGTCTTCTCACCTAAAGTGAATCAAACTGTAGGAGCTGTTTTATAAATAAGGCAAGTGAAATCACCTATGTCTTATGAATGATAAGAAAAAGTCTAGACTAATCAGTATTCTGTGGGATTAATGCTTAGAATTGAGTGGACAAATGGCAATTACCTATGTCCCATAAACTATGTGCCACCATCGGTTGTCTAGATAGACTTTAACTAGTGGATACACTATAGCTATAAGTTCATTGTCTTAACTTGGCAAGTAGGACACCTCTTTTTGGTGTGGGGTAGACACTGGATTCCATGTTAATAGCTCACATGGTCTTACATGTCGGTTAAAGGTAAATCTTTCACAATAATGAACCAAGGTTATATCTTGAACTATCTCACAATGGTCTAAAGATATTACTTGTGTTGAGCATGTTTACTTTATGACTTATGTTTTCTAACTTTTTCATTTTATATCTTAGCTTGGTCATTACATATTATGAAAATGTCCCTTTATAAAGATTTTTAGAATTCATCCATCGCTATCATACTTGGTTCATTCTTTTACTAACGCATTCACTTGCCTACATTTCTTATCCAAATTTAGGGTTCGACGCTCTAGTTCGAACATCTGTGGCAATGGATCTTTAGTAGAGATTTGAAGATTGGTGAGTCCTCACATTCCGAGGACTAAGCTATTATACATTTTTTATTTATCTTTTAGATTTGGATTCGATGTATGGGCTACATCCCGATCACATCTTATGTACTAGTTGGCTTTGAGATATTTTTAGATTTTTTAACTTTGTTTTATGAAACTTTATGTTTTTTTGTCATTAAAACGTCTTGAATTTTTGTTAATCGTCTATGTTGTATGTTAAGTGGCTAGTATGGGGCCTCTTTGGAGCTCGTACGCCATGTTACGCCTAGGGTCTACCTTGGGTCATGACAAAGGTGGTCATAAAAAAGGTTTAATCGTAGGTTCATCGCTTTCAAGAACAATGCCGGAGATCACCTCCAATATATACCAATATCTATCAATAGGACCAACAAGTAAATTCTAGGTATTCATAGTGCATGAATTTCTATTAAACCTCACCACACATGGCACTCAAACATAATTACCGAACAGAATTTTACAACTCTAACTTCCGTGCAACGATCGATGCAATTCTTACAACTCGATATTTAACTAGTCATAACAAGATGTTGATATATCATGCAAGGATTATACTACATGAATTGACACAACTGGATTTTCACAGACATATCTATCATTAATAGCACTATTTGAGTCAATAATATTGATCATAATCGATTCTTAAATGTTTAAGACAAACATACACGCATTTCAATCCAAGAAACATCCAGCTTTGAGAATCAAATTAAGAGAGAGCGAGAGAGAGATGGAAAAAACATTATACTAAAACCAAAACAAGAAGTCAAATACATCATTATCAAGTAAAAAATTCCAACTCAAAATAAACTAATATATCAAAAGTTGAAGTACAATAAAAATTAATAAAAAGAACAAGCAAAGCACCTCTCCTCCACCAACAGAAATATGAAATATCCTCAATGCCATAGCAATTTGTAAAAACATAGACATAATATAGGAATCCACATGTATGACTAAACTCATGGATAACTCTTGTCGTTGGAGTGGCCTCATTATGGGCATTAATACACGGTGCATCTGTAGCATCAGCACGTGGCGTCGGCTGAACCCCACTCAAACCTATCTTGGAAGTGTCTCAAATGGACGCCTTCGTATCATCCTACACAAATGTCTCTTCCGTATCTACTAAATTACCATACGAATCAACATCATTGTGTGTGTTTGTAACCTCTAACTTTTCCTCATCAGTTTTGGTAATATCAAATTCATCATCATTAACTGTAGGCTCAATAGAAACTGTATGCGAAATACCTCAATCATGATAAAAAATAAAAAGGTAATTTATAAAAAAGATTTTCCGTACAACTGATTGGTTGAACAAAAATGAGAAAATGAATCCCCAAACTCTTCCAAGCCCTAAAGTCCCAAGATCTATAAAAAACCCCAATGTATAGAAGCTTCCAGAGTACAGAAAAAATAATGATGTGTAAACATGTCTTTCTCTCTCAAAGAAGAACTATTTGTACGTTTCCAAAATTTATCACAAAATTTCACTTTGACATGGATTTGACGATTTAAGTTGAGCTCATTAGTGAGTCTTCTAATGATACTTTCCATCACCAAATCGTCTATCAAAAGAAGTCTCAGCCTTCAAGGTTTAGTGGACTTCAACGATCTTGTTGGAGTTTGCCGAGTTGATTCAGCAAGTCACCAATTGCTCTTCTCACTTGTTGAATTGGCTTGAGTTACTAAGTAGAACTCTCTGATATTTTTGTGAGAATGGGCTCACTAGACGGTTCGTCTAGTCACTGTGATAAACTTTAGCCTCACCAATTTCCTCACTTTTCATGTGCTTAACTTTTTTTCTCCGATTTGACCTTATTTTTTTCCTGAGCTCTTATTGTTAAAATTCAAGTAGATTTGTATTAGAAATGGATATAAACAATCATTGGGGACAAGATTTGGTGAACTACAAGCCTAAAATGAGTCAAAAATCTCTTACTTATCAACGATCTCCATGAGATCATGGAACTTGTGATAATACACCTCATAATATGAAAAAATTAGCTCATTAATGAGGTTGTAGTGTCCTTACTGGTCGGCACTCAACATGAGACCGCCACCAAAATTTGGCGTCTTCCTAAAACTTATATGTCAAAACCTTAACACCAAACCTCTCAACTATATTCATATTATGAAGACTCTCATGACAATCAACAAGGAATCATAAGCATCATCATAATTGGTACCCATGAAGACTGGGGGTTTCAACTTTAAGAACTTAATAAAAAGAACATGTTAGTCACTAGTCATTACATGTCCATAGTGAAATAGGGAAATACACCTATTTCCAAGGACACATTTTCTATTGCTGGTGAGGTTGTTTCAGCTTCTACTACTCAAGTACTAACCAAATGCGAAATAGAGTGAAGAAATTCAAATACCAATTGGATTCAAGTCGTAGCACGAAAGAAAGAAATTGAAGAGTTTTTTTAAAGTCATGTAGCCTTTTGAATAAAAGTAAAAGTGTACTTGTACCGTTCTGCAAGACAATACTAGACTTGTTCTTGTGTGATGAGATTACTAAACCTAAAGCTCTGATACCAAGTTTTTCATGACCCAAAACGAGTCGTGCGTGACACCAAAACTTAACTTCCTTGGTGGGGCAACAAATGAATTCAATCTCAACTTATATTTATTGTTCAAATTATGAAATACTAACCGTAATGTGGAAGCTTAAATCATATTCATGTATGACACAAAAATTCACTAACGTCTATTAAACATAGTTTACCAAAACCTGAAAGACATTACATCAAGGACATATAAACCCTAAAAACTAAGTCTAAGAATGTCAAAGACACAATAAGAAATTAATAATATTGTTTTTGTCCAAAAACTAAGGACATCATGCCATGATCAAGAGAATCCAACACAAGCTAGAATGAATAGCTCACCCTTGAACCTGATGTGCTGGAGACTCCATTGAGCTAAATGCGAGTAGAAGTTGTTGATATACTCAAGCACTAAACAAATGATAAACGAAGGAAAACAAAAGTAGGGTGTAACACCTCGAAAATTTATAAGTTGAACTAGAGCTTAAATGTGAGGGTTAATGTCAAGCTATGTTTAAGACTACGTAGTTAGAAACCTTTTTAGGTTTTTATTGAGGGTTGCAAGAGCAAGGGACAAGGCTAAGGGGCAAGGCCTAAGCCAAAGGCCAAGGCTGCCCCAACCATGGCCAAGTACTGCCAAGGACAACGACCACCTTCACAACCAGTGGTCATGACCACAGTCCGTGAAGGGGCTCTTGAAGTCCCCTTAGGCATGTTAAAGCCAAGGCCTTGAGGCCTAGCTACTACCCCAAGACCACGAGGGTCTTCATGACCCGTAGTGGCCACCACGAGCCATGGTGCCACCCATTTTAGGTGAGGTAGTGCACTCCGAGAAGTTCCAAGCCAAGGCTAGCCTTCACGACCCACTTCACGGCTTGTGGTCTTGACCACAGACCATGGGAAGGCTTGTGTGGTTGCCTTAGCCACTTGGGAGGTTGGAAAGATGAAGGAGGCTAGTGTTTAAGTGACCACAGGCACCACCATGAGTCGTGGTCCCCTAGACAGGCCATATAGATGGCTATGATCCTTGACAGGGGGCTACCTAGTTGAGGGCCTTTTTTGTAAATTCCTTTTTAATTAGTCATTATATGGGGTAGATTTTAGTTTTTTTATATCACATATATAAATAGTTTTAAGTCATAAAACACTTCATTTACACCATTATTCTGCAAAACCAAAATCAAATCAAAAGTTCTTCTCATTCCCAATATTTCACTCTCTAAAACTCAAGAAAGAAAAAGAGTAGATTGGAGCTAGGGTTTTGACGAATTCAAGGTGTTTCTTTCTCAAATTTCTTGGGGATTCATAAGCAAAGTATGGTAGTATTCATCCTTGATTAAGTTTCATTCAAGGAGCCAATTCCAAAACATGAATTCAAGTTCCAAATTTCCCCAAAAAGTAGGGTTTTTAATCTAAGCATGGGTTCAATTCCAAAACGTTTTCAAAGGCTTTTACATGATGAATTATGATTTAATTGTTGAAATAATGATTATTTATAGTAATTTTCCCCCATGAACCCATGTTTTCTCCAAAAGATAAAATTGGATGTTTGTGAATAGGGTTGATTGGTTATGGATGTATGTTGATGGATTATACCTAAATTGATTCATTTTGTTGAGTTACATCATTACCTACGCCTAATTGAAGTGTTTTAAGGTTTGTTGGTGACTTGTGATCCATGCCCTTGAAAGGTAAAATGTAAGGGTTAATGTATGATTATGATGTGAAGTATATGTATATGTGAATTCAATGAAAGTATTATGGTCATGTTTAGAATGAAATTGTGTTAGCATTAAAAGTTTATACTCAATTAACACTCATGAATGTTGATGATAGAATGTAAAGGGTTCTTCAATGTAATGTGAATCTTGAATTGGTAGGCTTATACATCCTCTTCTTGTATGAATGAAAGTATTGTTAATTGTTGAATATTGGGTCGATAGGCAAATGTCACCCTTCCTTGCATGACAATAAAAAACATTGGGATCGGTAGGCTTATGGCACCCTTCCATAAATGATATATATGAACTTTGGGATCGGTAGGCTTATCGCACCCTTCCATAAATGTTAATAATGAATCTTGAATCAGTAGGCTTATGGCACCCTTTCATGAGGATTCAGTGAGCTATCCTAAAATGTACCTTGAATCGGCATGCTTATGGCAACTTTTCATGTGTTAATTGAAGTATTTTTAATCGGTAGGCTTATGGAATCCTTTCTTGTATAATAATTTCAAGTAATGAACTACTTTATGGGAATGGAGGCTAAGCACCGAGTGGATCTAGTAAGATGGAAGCTCTCCTAATGTTAGGCCGGATTTCAATGAACATCTTTCATATCCCAAAACTATGTGTCCGCATAGGATAATAGCTAGTGGATCCACTTATGCTAAAATGTTACCGGTTCTACCTTAGGTAAGTAGACCACCTTTTTACGGTGTGGGGGTTTAGGACACTAGATTCCATGTCAAGCTCACATGGTCTCTTTCAGTTAAACGCTTATTCCCATCATGTGAGATATGTGCTATAGTTACTTGAGAGGTTCTCTCAAGTGTGGGTGGTAGTATGTGATGCCATTTATGCATTGCATTAGTAGGCTTTGAGAGGCTATGGTGTTATTCTCTAATGTCTTAATGTTATTGAATGGATGTGCTCAGAAGGAAGCTAATAGAGAATGTTGACTTAAATGCTTAAATGATTATGATGCATGATTTACGTGGATGGTATTATGAATTCCTTCCTTGTCATGACTTATGAAATGTTTATGTTCCTTATGTATGAGTATTGTCTAAAGATGTAAAAGGAGGAATGGTAAGTTCACTTGTGGTGGCCTGGAGTGGTACTTAGTGTGGATGGTGGTATGGGACGTCGTTCAAACATTATACTATTATGGCTTAGGGTTACTTTAGGTGAAGGTTCAAAGATATTGAAATAACTTATATATTGATTATGGGGTATCTTATGCCTCTTATATCAAATGTTCATGATGTTTTACAAAAACTGGTATATAACATGATTTCTAAATAAAATTTCCTTCTTAAACATGGTTTTTGCCTGGCTACCATACTTAGTACATTAAATGTGCTAACCCATATTTTTTCTATTTTGCTTCAAGTGTAGATTTCGGCATGTTAGTTGCTTTCCTTTTAGTTCAAAGGGCTTAGATTGAGTTCTTCAAAGACTTGTGGTATGCCCTCATGGATCTGAGGATATGTCTCTATTTATTTCATTTAATAGACATTTTTAGACTTCCTATTGTAAAGGGTAGTGACCCTACTTTTGTTTCAAGATGTTTTTTGATGGCCATGCGAGACAAATAGACTTCCACAGTTTTAAAAGATGTTTTTGATGGTATGGATTTAAAGAAAAGTTTAAAATTCCGCACTATTTCTATTATATTATGTGATGACATGCTATGAGGCTTGTATGAGACTTTTTAGAGTTTTGTACGCCGTGTCAAATCTAGGGGTTAGCCTTGCGTCATGACAAACATGGTATCAGAGCACAAAATTTTGGGATTGTTTTTTGGATTGGTGTATAACAAGCCACGTTGAGTAGATTCTTGTTCATAAGTGTTAATCGCTACACATTTTATGAATTTGAGGCTATAAGACGTTAGGAAACTACAGTTCTTTCATTACTCTTTGAATCGTGCCATAGAGTTTAGCTCTATAAAAGTCCTTTTCCTAACCCACTCTTGTGTTTATAGGATATGAATACAATAAGGACAAACACAAGAAGGATAGAAGAGGATATTGTGAATGAGGGAGTTCCTCCCCAAGGTACTCAAGGTGACCAAGTTCCACAAGGCAATCAAGTTCCGGTTGATGCTCCGGCCAGGATCAATGAAGAAGTTAGGTCGGCTCTTTTGATGATGGCTCAAGCTGTAACTACTCAAGCTCAAGCTATGACGGCTCAATCCACTAGGGGTGTTGAGACTCATGTGAAACCTATTGTGAGTACTATGGCTTCTAGGTTGAGTGACTTTGTGAGAATTAACCCTCCGATGTTTCTTGTTTCCAAGGTAGGAGAGGATCCCCAAGAGTTTTTGGATGAGGTCTATAATTTAGTTAAAGCTATGGGGGTGACTTCTATAGAAAAAGTGAAACTAATCACTTACCAATTGATAGATGTTGCACAAGTTTGGTTTACTCAATGGAAAATCAATAGGCCAGTAGGAGCGAGTACTATTGATTGGGAGGTGTTCAAGAGAGCATTCCTTGATAGGTTCTTTCCCCGTGAGAACAGGTAGGCTAAGGTGGAGGAGTTTATCGACCTTAGGAAAGGTAACATGAATGTCCAAGAATTTTCCTTGATATTTACCCTATTTTCTAAGTATGCTCCATCTTTGGTGTCCAACCCTAAGGATGAGATGAGTAGGTATGTGACGGGTGTAGCTGACATAGTTGAGGAAGAATGTGGTACGACAATCCTCCATGATGACATGAACATTTCAAGGATTATGGTATATGCTCAATCTATTGAAGAGTCCAAACGTAAGAGAAAGAATAGGGAGATGAAGAGAGTTAGATTCAATGTGCAAGGTCAACCAAGGTTCAAAATGAGAGCTCGAAACCAATATTCTTCAAGCACTCCTAAGGTTAACCAAGATAAAGGTGGTGGACCTCCATTTTATAAACCTACTTGCACCACTTGTAAGAGGCACTATTGGAAGTGCCTAGCCGGTACTAATGGGTGCTATGTTTGTGGGAAAAATGATCACCAAGTGAAATATTGCCCTACTCTTGTGGCCAAAGAAGCTTCTCCTAGTATTCCGGATCCCAATGCTCCAAAGACTAATTGTTTCTATGCACTTCGGGCTAGAAAGTACAAAGGAGCCTTTCCGGATGAAGGCACTGGTATGTTGTTAGTTTCTCAAAGTTATAAATATTTTATTGCGGTCCCTATGTTGTTTTCATTTTAACCTTAGTATGGGTTTACTCCCAAGGGAGAGATGGTATGTTGAATATTAAGGTTGTTAAGCATTCTGATATCCTTATCTCTTTCCTTCTATTCCTATTCAAGCTTGAGACCAAGAGTTCCTTGTAGCTTGTTTCATGTTTTGAGTCATGTGAGATTTTGTGTTTCCATGGTCCCCTTATGTTATGCATGTTCTGGATGAATTTATGTTTTATTGAGAAAATGAGTTTTCATGATTTATGTCCTCATGTTGATATGCATTTAGTATGAATTGCCAATATGCTTCATTAGTGGAATTGTTGAACATGCTTAAATGTGCTTTGGAGACGTAATTGCATATTTTTTCTTCATGATGTTATGATGATCATGATTTGAGTTGAAGAAGGTAATTCCTCCAATGAAATGAGAAATGTTGATGTTTTCATTCATAATGGGTTTGTAGAAGTAGTTCCTACTTCCTTGTGATTGCATTTGAATATGTGTAGATGGAATTGATGTTTCCTCCTAATGATTTATGCATTATTTTGATGTGTCATGCATAATGGGCTGCTAGTCTTGATTATTTAATTCCATAAGGTATTTAAATGTGTCATTCGAGGATGAATGTTCCCAAGGGAGAGATAATGTAACACCTCGGAAATTGATAAGTTGAACTAGAGTCTAAACGTCAGGGTTAACGTCGAGGTACGTGTTACACTCCGTAGTTAGAAGACCTTTATATGTTATTATTGAAGGTTGCCAGGGCAAGGGCCAAGGCTAAGGGGCAAGGCCTAAGCCAAAGCCATGGTTGCCCCAACATTGGACAAGCAATGCGAAGGACCACGACCACCTTCACAACTAGTGGTCATGACCATGGTCCGTGAATGGTCTCATGAAGTCCCCTTAGCATCCTGGAAGGCAAGGCCTTGAGGCCCACCTACTACCCCAAGACTACTAGTGTCTTCACGACCCGTGGTGGCCACCAAAAGACAAAATTGGATGTTTGTGAATTTGGTTGATTGATTATGGAAGTATGTTGATGGATTATGCCTAAATTTTTTTATTTTACTGAGGTACATCATTACCTATGCTTAATTGTAGTTTTTAAGGTGTGTTGGTGAGTTGTGATATATGGCTTTGAAAGGTAATGTGTGAGGGTTAATGTATAATTATGATGTGAATTATATGCATGTGAATTCAATGAAAGTATTATGATCATGTTTAGAATGCAATTGTGTTAATATTGAAAGTTTATGGTCAATTAACACTCATGAATGATGAGAGGGTGTGAAGGGTTCTTCAAAGTAATGTGAATCTTGAATTGGTAGGCTTATGCATCCTCTTCTTGTATGAATGAAAGTATTGTTGATTGTTGTAGGCTAATGGTACCCTTCCATGAATGATACTAAAGATCCTTAGGATAGGTAGGCTTATGGCACCTTTCCATAAATAATATTAATGAACTTTGGGATCAGTAGGCTTATGGTACCCTTCCATAAATGTTAATGATGAACCTTGAATCGGTAGGCTTATGGCACCCTTTCATGAGGATTCAATGAGCTATCCTAAAACATACCTTGAATCTGTAGGCTTATGGTACCCTTTCATGTATAATAATCTCAAGTAATGAACTACTCTATCGGAATGGAGGCTAAGCACCGAGTGGATATGGTAAGATGGATGCTCTTCCAATTTTTGGCCGGCTTTCAATGAACATCTTTCATATCCCATATCTATGTGTCCGAATAGGTTATTAGCTAGTGGATGCACTTAGGCTATAATGTTACCGGTTCTACCTTAGGCAAGTAGACCACCTATTTACGGTGTGGGGGTTTATGACAACGGATTCCATGTCAAGCTCACATGGTCTATGTTGGTTAAGCGCTAATTCCCATCATATGAGTTATGTGCTATAGTTACTTGAGAGGTTCTATGAAGTGTGGGTGGTAGTATCGGATGCCATCCATGCATTGCATGAGTAGGCTTTGAGAAGCTACGGTTTGATTCTCTAATATCGTAATGTAAATGAATGAATGTGCTCNTCCATGTCAAGCTCACATGGTCTATGTTGGTTAAGCGCTAATTCCTATCATATGAGTTATGTGCTATAGTTACTTGAGAGGTTCTATGAAGTGTGGGTGGTAGTATCAGATGCCATCCATGCATTGCACGAGTAGGCTTTGAGAGGCTACGATTTGATTCTCTAATATCTTAATGTAAATGAATGAATGTGCTCAAAAGGAAGCTAATAGAGACTGTTGACTTAAATCCTTAAATGATTATGATGCATGCTTTACTTGGATGGTATTATGAGTTATTTCCTTGTCATGTCTTATGAAATGTGTATGTTCCTTATGTATGAGTACTGTCTAAAGATGAAAAAGGAGGAATGATAAGTTCACTTGTGGTGGCCTCAAATAGGTACTTAGTGTGGATGGTGGTATGGGACGTCGTTCATACATTTTACAAGTATGGCTTAGGGTTACTTTAGGTGAAGGTTCCAAGATGTTGAAATAACTTATATGTTGATTATGTTGTATATTATGCCTCATTTATTAAATATTCATGATGTTTCACAAAAATTGGCATATAGCATGATTTCTAAATAAAATGTCCTTTTTAAGCATGGTTTTTGCTTGGCTATCATAGTTCGTACATTAAATGTGCTAACCCATATTTCTTTTATTTTTGCTACAAATGTAGGTTTCGGCAAGTGAGTTGCTTTCCTTCTAGTTCAAAGGGCTTGGATTGAGTTCTTCCAATATTGTGGTATGTCCTCATGGATCCGAGGACAAGTGTTCATTTCTTTCATGAAATTGACATATTTAGACCTCCTATTATAAAGGGTCGTGACCCTACTTTTGTTTCAAGATATTTTTTGACGGCCATGTTAGACAAGTAATTAAACGTCCGCTGTTTTAAAAGATGTTTTCGATAGTATGGATTTAAAGAAAAGTTTTAAATTCCGAAAAATTTCTATTATCTTATGTGATGACATGCTATGAGGCTTGTATGACTTTTCGGAGTCTTGTACGCCGTGTCAAATCTAGGGGCTAGCCTTGGGTCGTGACATAGGGAGTAGTACAGGGAAACATGTATTGAGTAGATATCATCGGCCAACTCAAAATAGAAACAAATATGCATAAAGTAATAGTTTGAAATCAACTATAGCACTTAGCATGTGGCAAGTGACAAACAATATGAACAAGTGACAACAACACTACAACCATTATGTAATCAGTCATAAAATCAAGAACACACACTAGGACTCATGCCTCCACACTATACTCTCTTTGGAAATGGGTTCTTTGAGATTTGGTGCATTAACTTAATTTAATATATATTACTTTAATTTTACCATTCCAGAACGTGACACCCGATCCTAAACTAGTGCCAGAACAGGACATCCGATCCTAAAATAGTGCCGAAACAAGACACCCGATCCAAATGTACCGTACCGGTTCATGGTACTCGATTAAAATAAATCATGTCGGAATGTGACACCCGATCCAAATATACCATGTCGCAACGTAATACCCGATCAAATAATACTGTGTCGATTCGTGGCACCCGATCTAAATATAT
This sequence comes from Solanum stenotomum, assembly GCF_019186545.1. Classification (NCBI taxonomy): domain Eukaryota; kingdom Viridiplantae; phylum Streptophyta; class Magnoliopsida; order Solanales; family Solanaceae; genus Solanum; species Solanum stenotomum. The sequence goes on along the minus strand of NC_064293.1, from coordinate 21,096,485 downwards.
TGTGCTGGCTCGTGGCATTCGATCCAACCATATAGTTAATTTATTTGTTATTTTTATCATCTTTTTACCACTTTCTTAATAATATTCCATTCAGCCTTCTTTATTCAAAGCATCACTTTAATTAAACAAGTTCAAGATTATGGATTTCGTGGTCTTGGTATTATAGACCAATCAGAAAAACACATGAATTATCCAGAGTACAACAACCAAGTACATAGAACACTTCACAATGTCACTCAATGACTATCAATCAATTTTAAGAGTCTATATATCACATATAATAAATTATAACTACCTCAACAAAGAGTTGAAGTCAAGCAAGCTACTTCCCTGATGCTTTCCCTTTCCTCAATTCCTCATAATGTTTCCAATCTATCAAATATGCATAATACATAGGTAAACAAGTTTGTAGACACCCATATTACTATAATCGAATTCCTAAATTTTGATACCAACTAATATATCAAACCTCATATATCTCAAATTCCAACCCTAGGGCTAAGTCTATATTCCTCCAAATAACTTAATCTTATTATATTCATATAATACAATACACCTACTATTTAATTACCTATAAGATATAAAAACTTGAATCTTAATGTGATTTAACAATAGACCTCCTCTTAATAAAAACCAAAACAATTGTCCGACAACTTTAACTGCGCCAACATACAAAACATAACCCTAATTGTATTCTTGTTCAATATATAACTTCTTGTGGTTGACTATTCAAAAGCCAACTATTGACATCATTAATGGCCTATTCAGAGTATTGGAGTAAAGGATAGTTTGTCCTATGTGGAGATTCTGGTTTAGATTCTTTATCATCACGTTCTCAAGTTGAGAACTAAAGAGGTTGCATTAGTCAAAGTCTTATGGAGGAACAAATTTGTTGAGGAAGCTACTAAGGAAGGCGGTGAGGATATGTGGAAGATATACACTAACTATTTTTTCTCCGAATTAATTTCAGACCAAGGCACTAACTCTTTGTAAAGCACTATTTAACTTACACAATAAGTGCAAGATCACCCCAACACTTCTTTAACATATACATATGAAACACTGGATGAACTTATGCTAGCGGTGGTGGAAGTTCTAACTCATAAGCTACATTTCCAACCATCTTGGATATCAGGTAAGGACCAATGTATTGGGGTATGAGCTTACCTTTCTTAGCAAACCTCATAACACCCTTCCTAGATGAAACTTTCAAATATACCTAATCATTAGCCTCAAACTCCAAATCTCTTCTTCTAACATCATTATAGGATTTATGACGACTTTGTGATGTTTTCAACCTCTCTCGATTTATCTTCACCTTCTCCATGGCTTGGAAAATTAAATTTGGTCCTATATACTTAGCACCAAACTCAAACAAATCAATAAGAGATATACACCTTCGCCTATATACGGCATCATAAAGAGCAATCTAAATGTTGGAATGGTAACTATTATTGTATGCAAAATCAATAAGAGGCAAGTGGTCATCCGACTTACCTTTGAAATCCAAAACACAAGTTCTCAACATGTTCTCTAAGGTGTAAATTGTGTTCTCTGCTTGACCATCAGTCTTAAGATGAAATACAATAACAATCACCTCCATATTACAAGAGAACTCCATGAATTCGAACTATCTCACGAATGTACAAATTTGCATAATCTTTTTCTGTATTAGACATCTTTACTGGCTAGAAATGGGCTGATTTGTTCATTCGATCCAATTGCCCTAATGGAATCATATTGCATGTGAGATCGCGGTAAGCCTATAATGAAGTCCATACGAAGCATCTTCCACTTCTATTTTGCTAGGGTATATTCTGACCCACACCACATGGCCATTGATGCTCATCCTTGACTTGCTGACAATTTTTGCATTTGGCAACAAATCCGGAAATGTACTTTTTCGTTCCACTCCACAAATAGTCTTCTTTCTAGTCATGGAACATCGTGGTGGCACCAGGAGGAATAGAATATCTGGAACTATTGGATTCTTCCATGATTCTCTCTCGGAGTTCATCCACATTTGGAACACATAACTTACCAGATACTCTTTGTGCGAAGACCATCACTTTCTCCTTGTGCACATTTTCGTTCCACTAAATTAAAAAAAGTATCGTTGTCCTGTTTCTCCTTTATTTTTAACACTAACAATGATTCAACCCAATTCATCATGAAATATCCACTTTTACAAGAATCTAACAAACAGACTCCCAGATGCTCAAGCCTCTGAAATTCCATAGCCAATTCTTTCTTGCCTTCCTCGACATGAGTAGTACTCTATATGGACAACCTGCTCAAGGCATCAGCAACAATATTAGCCTTACATGGAAGGTATATAATACTCATATTGTAATCCTTGAGTGGTTCTAGTCATCTCCTTTGTCGAAGATTTAGCTCAATCTGAATGAAAACATATTGGAGACTCATGTAGTAAGTGAACACATCCGTGAACACCATAGAGACAACGACGACATATCTTGAGAACAAAAACTACTATTGCCAACTCGAAATCAAGAGTTGGGCCGTTCTTTTCGTGAATCTTAAGTTGTATGGAGGCATAAGTTATAACCTTACAATTCTCAATCTATACACAACCAAGTCAAACTCTGGACCCATCAAAATAAACAACAAAACCCTTGTACCCTCTGGTAGGGTAAACATTGGAGAAGTGGTTAACCGAGTTTTCAATTCCCGAAACCTTTTCTCAGAAGCTTAAGACCATTGAAACTCTGCTATTTTTTCTGAGACAACTTAGTCAATGGGAACAAAATAGATTAAAAACCCTCGATGAACCTTCTGTAGTAACCAACCAATCCCAAGAAACTCATTTATTAGTTAGAGGCATGGGTCTGAGCCAATTCTGCACTACTTTAATCTTCTGATTGTCAACTTGAATTCCATCGCCAAACTCTATATGGCCTAAGAATGCCACAAACTCAAGCCAGAAATCGGCCTTAGAGAACTTTGTATACAACTCCCGATCTTTGAGAGTTTGGAGAACTATTTTGAGACGACTAGTAGGGTCCTCTTCATTAATAGAATATATAAATATGTTATCAGTAAATACGATAACAAGCACGTCAAGATTCTGCTTAAATACTTTGTTCATAAGATCCATGAATGTTGAAGGATCATTACTCTAGCCACAGGACATAACAAGGAATTCGTAATGGCCATAATGGCTCGTGAAAGCTATCATCCGGATGTCACTTTCTATCACTTTCAACTGATGATAGCTAGATCTGAGGTCTATCTTAGGGAAACAAGTGGCACCATGAAATTAATTGAAAATGTCATCAATTCACAGAAGTGAATAGTTTTTGTTATATTCACCTTATTCAACTAACGGTAGTCAATACACATCTTATTGAAACCATATTTCATTCTCATGAATAAGACCGGAGTCCCTCAATGTGAGACATTTGGTTAGATGATACCCTTATCAAGAAAACCATTCAACTGCTCTTTTAACTCTTTAACTCAGTTGGAGTCATTCTATATGAAGGAATAGAAATGGGTTGGTGTAAGTACCCATTAGATTATTATTGGTACTAGAACTATTTCAACCCTTTTTGTAAAATTTTGAAGGAGAATCTTTAATAATTTATTTAATTAGTGTTGTTTAGTAAGTGGGTGAACGTTAAGTAATTCATTATTTAGTTAGTGGGATTTATTAAATAATTATTTTTTATTAATTGATGATTAAGAGGCCAAACATACAATTTATTTAATACCTTTTCCATGACCCATTTTAAAGAAAAAAAAGGGAAAAAGAATTGTTATTGAACACACTTTGTTGCGACGCCGGCAACAAATGTGACAATCCGCTTCAAGTAAATTCCAAGTGAAGCTTCAATTCTATGTTTGTTTGTTTACATTAATTGTTGTATATATGAGCAAAATTAATATTATACTATTAGATAGTAGAATTGAAAGGGAATTGCAGAAAGTGTGTAATTAAGGATATTTAATGTTGCAAATGCTAAAGCAACAAAAGATTAAGTATAATTTATTTATTTTTTGACTTAAAAGGGAGAAGTTTGATCTGGAAAATTATTATGGTGAGTTTACGCTATTTTCATGTTTTGCGTTTTGTGTTGGGCAATGAGACACTTTCCCACTCTAACGAAAAAAAGAGATAAAACAATTTTGTTGAGGGTATGATATTTCTTTAAAAGCTTTTTTTAAAAAAAACATTGACTTGGTTGGTGCTAACATAATTAGTTGTTGCACAAGAAAAAAGAAATGTGTTAAATATTTTTCCAAGACAAACAAACTTTGTTGTGACATATAGATTTCTTTTGGTACCTCTTGATATATTTATGTAATACTTGAGAAATTATCTCGCTTAAAGTTAAGGCTAAAACAAAATCGACCCCATTGTTTCATATGCATTTTATGGTGAGCTTTAGATATAAAATTCAATGGAATGACTTTGTGGATCTAGAACTTGGCCCAAATGTTGGTTCAGATGAAATTTTGAGCAACATTTTAACTTGGGAAAGTATTAAAGTCTTTCTTTGATCTCATTGTGCCTTTAAAGTATACTAAATAACATGTTACCAATAGAACACTCATGACCCAAGGTAGCACCTAGGTGTAACATGGTGTATAAGACCTCAAAAGGCCCCATACAAGCTATCTTCAGATATGATAATAGAAATATAAGAAGATTTAGAGACAATCCCAACATAAAAGAGTTTATAGAAGTGAAGCGGAAGTCTAAACATCGTCTCAAAGTCATCTAGTACATAAAAATGAACATGGGCGCAACCCGTACATCATGATCCAAAAGTGAAAGTAAAGAAATACTGAAAACAATACATATCTGGTCCTCAAAACATGATGACTCACCCAAAGCTAGAAATCTCCTCAAAGAGATTTAGGCACATAATTGGGAACCCTGACTGTCAGGACCTACATTTGGGAAAATGTAGGCATAAGTATCGTTAGTACAAACATGTACCAAGTATGATATCCAGGCATAAAACATTTGAAAATATGAGAAAAAGGGAGATTTTCATAAGCATGCAATGACCAAGCTAAAATATGAGATAAAGAGTTAGGAAACATGAGTCATAAAAGATGGTCAATGCACATAGTCATCATTTTAATCATGTATGAGATACTTCCTTGAAGTAACCTTGGTTCATTATAACTTGTTTGTGGGAAGTAGACTTAACCGGCATGTAAGGTGAGTTAGTAACATGGAATCCGGTGTCTTCCACACCGAAAAGGGGTTGTCCTACTTTCCAAGATAAGGACCATAAACTTCTAGCTTATGTTGATCAACTAGCTAATGTCTATCTAGACAATCCTATGTTGGCACATATTTTATGGGACACAGGTAATCGCCACTTGTCCAATCAGTGCTAAGATCAACTACCACAGAATAGTTCTTAATTATATTCATCTTAGCTCTTAAAGGAACATGGGCAATTGACTCTTGTCCTTACATCATGTGAGTCTTTCAATTAGAGAGCATGAGTAATCGCTTCTTGCCTCAACATTAGAATAGCTCTTCAATAATTTGTTATTTTTAGGTGAGAAAGCCTTTCAACCGTAAAAATCATTTTTATGTGACAAAACCTCTCACAATCATGCTTTTATGTGTTTATGAGAAATCATTTCAACAACACAACAACAACAACATTGATTCTTCACTCTAAATGCATCCTTTAAACATTTTCATCAACTTCATAAGAACATGCATAATTGCATAATTCTCCTTTCATAATTTAAAACCCACTTTCAATCATCAATATTTAGAAAACATGGGTTAGCATGAGTTCATGGAGATTCATTATAAAATCATAGAATTATCTCAATTCAGGCTTGGTAGATCGTAAAACAATCAAATAATTCAATATTTAAAAAAACCCATAACATGGAAGAAAACACTAACTTAATTGGGGAATTCTAACTTTATAAATTGTAGAATTCAGGAAGTCTATGGAGGAAAGGGCTCCATGGATGAAAACCATCATACCTCAATGTCAATTGGTTAACTTTAATGATGGAATGGGAGACTAGACTTGCAAACCCTTGCTTGGACCATTCTTCATCAAGTTTTCTAGAGAGAGAAATATTTGAGAGAAAGACTTGTTCTTCTTTTTATAATTTTGAGAGAATGACTTGAATATGTTGATTTTGGGGTTTAAATCTCTTATATAGGGGTTCTAGGTAAGGTCAAAATGACATAGTATCCCGATAAAATAATTAGGAAAAGACCCAACTGCCCCTGACTTACAGCTAACGTGAACCCCTAGATGGTGGACCTCACGAGCCATCTCAAGATCAACGAGTCGTGTAGGCAGTCGGTACCTTGGACTAGTGGCTTGGGAAGTCCCCTCGAACCCTTATCCCACCTCATGACCATATTCACGAGTCCTCTTCCCCTTCACGCCTCATGTGGAGGTCTGTGAGAAGGGGTTGTACTTGGGGTGGGTTATGCCTCCCCTCTACGGCCACCACTACGAGGTGTGAGGCTCACCACGAGCCTTCTAAGGCCTCGTGGGAGGGGATCCCCTTCTTGGTTAAGCACTGGAAAGCTCCACGAGCACCACCACGAGCCACATTGCCATTCACGGCCCATTAAGGACTCCATAAAGGGTGCCATGGCTAAGTTTATGGGCTGGTGACCTCCCACTTGGCCACTTTTCTAGATTTCCTAATTCTGTGGTGTTACACTATCTCACTTTTGTGAACATTAGCGCTCGAATGGGGTTATAGACACCACATGAAATCAAAGAACTCAAATCTAGCAGCCCAACATGCATGCAATCACATACATGTATATATCTGAGGAGCAAACATCAACTCTAAGCTAAAGCATGTTCAAAACATCAGATCTTGAAGTATATATGCCACTCATACTCAAATTCACATAAACATTTATAAATAAATCTAGTTGACTCACTTCCTCAAAGCATAAGCTTTTCATGAACATGCATAAATAAGGAAATCATGGGAAATATTTAACACATGACACCAAAATAGTAAACCATGAGGAACTAAATACCTCAAGCTAGAGTAGTGGTAGAAGGAAATATATTAGGATAATGGGATATCATATCGGCCTCGGCCTCCTAAGTAGCACCCTTAACTAACTGATGCATCCACAAAACTTTCATCGAAGCAACTTCTTCATTTCTCAACTTATTGACTTGCCGGTAACCAGGACTTCCTCATAAGAAAGATTTCCCTTAACTCCCAAACCTTCTAAGGTAACTATAGATGTCGGATCACCATTTCTTCAATATGGAGACATGGAAAGTTGGAAGAATCGATGCCAAATCATTAGGCAATTCTAGTTCATAAGCAACGCTAACTATACACCACAAAATCTGATATGGGCCTGCACAATGGGGACTAAGCGTCCCTCTCTTACAGAACCTTATTTCACCCTTCATGGGTGAAATTTTGAAATAAACTCAATCATTAACAGCAAACTAAAGATATCTTCTTTTAACATCGACATATGACTTCTGCCAACTTTGAGCCGTTTTCAACCATTCTCTAATGAGTCAAAGCCTCATGTACCAACTCAAGACCTATTAGGGAAACTTCATTCACCTTAAACCGACCTATTCGAGATCTACACCTCCTACCATATATGTTCTCAAATGGAGCCATATCAATGCTTGAATGATAGGTATTGTTGTATGAAAACTCAATCAAAGGCAAATGATCATCCCAATCACCCTTGAAGTAAATTACACATGCCTCAACATATATTCCAATGTTTGGATAGTACACTCCGCTTGACCATCAGTTTGTGGATGAAAAGTTGTACTAAGCTTAACAAGAGTACAAAGACCCTTGTGGAAAGATCTCCAAAACTTAGAAATGAATTGGGTACCACGATCGGAGATAATGGATAAAGGAACTCCATGCAACTTTACCATTTCCCTCAAATACAACTTGGCATATTCCTTTGTTGATTAATAAATCTTGACGAGAATGAAATGAGCTAATTGCGTCATTCGATCTACCATAACCCAAATCAAGTCATGTTGTCGCTGGGTGCAAGGGAAACAAAAACTGAAATCCATATTCACATTTTCCCACTTCCAAGTAGGAATGCTAACATCTTCAGATAAGCCTCTCGGTTTCTAATGCTCAACTTTCACTTTTTGACAATTGGGAAACTTAGCCAAAAATTCGGCAATATCATTTTTCATCCCATTCCACCAATAGATTTCTTGCAACTCACTCCCGGGTGAATGGAATAGCTAGAACTCTTGGCTTCTTACAAGGTCTACTCCCTCAAGACAATAACATTAGGAACTCACAAACGACCTTGATATCTAAGTACTCCATCCCCCCTTTTGGAGAAAGCCTACAAACACTTTTTAAGCACTACTTCCTTTAATTCCACCAAAGTTGCGTAAAGACCTTTCTTGTCCTTCACATCTGCCACCAAAGACGATTTTGAACCATTGTGAACCATAATACCACCCTTGGTAGAACCCATTAACTAAACACCCAAACGGGCAAATCTATGAACATTCCGTACCAACTTTTTTTTATCATCTTCAATATGAGAAACACTTCCAATAGATAGTCGACTAATGGCATCCACCACCACATTCATATTACCGGGGTGATAGAGAACACTCATATCTTGCAAGATTTAGATCATTCAACTCAAACACATATTTCAAAGTATTGTGGTCGGTAAAAACATCGACATGAAAACCATACAAAGAAGGACTCCAGATCTTAAAAGCAAGTAAAACTGTCATTAGTTCAAGGTCATGGGTAGGATAATTATTTTCATGAATCTTGAGTTGTCTTCAAGCATAGGCAATGACTTTCCCATTTTTTCATAATAAAATATCCTAACCCAATTCTCAAGGCATCATAATAAACGACAAAACATCTGTCCCTTCAAGTAAGGTCGAAACTGGGCGGAAATAAGTATATCCTTCAATTCCTGAAAACACCTTCCACATTCTTCGGACCATATGAACTTAGCCCTCTTTTCAGTTAATGTTGTCAACTGAGAGGCAATCGAACAAAACCCCTCAAAAATCCTTTTAAAGAAACCAGCTAAGTCTAAGAAATTTATAATATTCGAAGGGGATAGGTCTAGGCCAACTCTTAACCGCATCCGTCTTCTTAGGATCTACCTTAATACCCTTACTTGAAGAAATGTGACCACGAAAAGCAACGGACCATAACCAAAACTCACATTTTCTAAAGTTCACGAAGTCTTGTTGGTCCTTGAGGACTTGAAACACAATTCTAAAATTATTAATGTGGTCATCCTCACTTCTCGAATAAATAAATATATCATTAATGAACACAATCACAAACATGTTATGGTATTTTCTAAACACCCTATTAAACAAATCCATAAATGTCGCCGGAGCATTAGTCAAACCAAATGACATTACCAAAAAATCATAATGACCGTACAGAGTTCAAAAAGTCGTCTTCGGAATGTCATCTTCCTTGACCCTCAGTTGGTGATAACCCGATCGGAGGTCAATCTTTGGGAAGTAACTTGCCCCTTGAAGTCGGTCAAATAAATCATCTATCCTTGGGATAGGATATATTTTCTTAATGGTAACTTTGTTCAATTCTTGATAGTAAATACACATACGGGTTGAACCATCTTTCTTTCTCACGAACAAAACTAGAGCACCCCATAGACATATATTTGGGTGGATTAACCCCTTGTCTAACAAATCTTTCAATTTCTCCTTTATTTCCTCAAATTCTGCCGAAGCCATACGATATGGAGGAATAGATATAGGTTGTGTATCTGGAAGAAAGTCAATACAAAAGTCTATTTCCCTTACAGGAGGAATACCGGGTAAATCATCTAGAAATACTTCCAGAAATTCAGTAACCACGGGGACCGATTCTACGATAGTGGTTTCGGAATCTACATCCCTCACCCTAAGTAGATGGTAAATGAAAGCCTTAGAAATCATCTTTCTAGCTTTAAGACAACAAAAATACTGACCCTTAGGCATAGAATTTCCTCCTTTCCACTCTAGGATGGGTTCATTCGGAAACAGAAACTTGACTACATGGGTTCTGTAATAAATAGAAGCATAACATGCATGAAGCAAATACATACCAAGGATAACATCAAAATCTAACATAACAAGCTCTGCCAGGTCAACAAGACTGACTCTGTGGGACAAGGAGACAAGAATCTTTCTAAGAACCCTCTAAGCCACAACAGATTCACAAACAGGAGTAGAGACAAAAAAATAGATCTGACAACACATCCGGAAGAATATCACATCTCATAGCCAGATATAGTGTCACAAAAGACAAGGTAGCATCGGGATCAAGTAAAGCATAAACAACAACTTGGAATGCTTTCAACATATCGGTAACCACATTGGGAGAACCTTCTTGCTCACCACAAGTGAGGAGTACATGGAATCTATTTTGCTTCTGACTTCTACTAGGACCAGATGGAGGATTAGGTTGAGCCTTTCGGCGGCTATCTCCGTCATTCTTAGAAACTAAAGGATAATCTCTTATCTTGTGGTCCATCTTACCACTACCAAAATAAGCGTTGGAACGAGCTAGACATTTATCCCCAAGCTTCATTCCACACTTAGCACAAGTGGACAATGAGAATCCACTAACATCCTCTCCTTGAGAATTAGGGTTAGACACCCTATCTTTTCTAAACTTAGATGCACTATAACAACAAGAAGTTTTAGTGGCAATAAATAAGCATACTAATAAAGAGTGCTAAAGTCTTTACCGGTATTAGTTAAGTGTCATTAGATCCAATGTCGCTAAAGGCTTTAGAGACATATACAAAGTGTGTTAATTGCCACTAAAAGTATATATTTAGCGGAAATTAAGAATTTATTGACACTAAAGATCATTTTTGTTGTAGTGGCAGAGCATTGGAAGAACCTCGACCAAAAAACCTTTTTCAGAAGTTAGAACGACCTTGTCCATCAAACCTTGAATGTGAGAAATTACCATCACTGGTGTTAGCCCTTTTTGCCCACGAGGACTTTTCCTTAAGATTTTCCTCTAGGATCGGTTGAGCATGAACCATTATACGAGAGATGTCTATGTCATTAATGACCAAGACGATACGACATTCTTTAACTACCATTTCGGAAACATCCGAAACGAACTTACTCATCCTTTCTCTAGGATCGACAATCATGGTGGAAGCATATTGAGATAGTTGTGTGAACTTCAAAGAATATCCCTTCACACTAATATTTCCTTAATCAAGGTTGATGAATACAAGTACCTTTACTTCACTCATTTCAAGGAGAAATAACCTATCAGCGAATACAACTTTGAACTTTTCCCAATCAAGAGGATCTATATCTTCCGCCCTTCCTTCTTTTCATTGGTCAACCATATTTGAGCAACACCCTTTAGTTAATAAGCATCCAACTCCGCCGTTTCCACCGGTGTCACCCTAATGATCAACAACACCTTGTAAAACTCATCAATGAATTCTTGAGGATTCTCCTCAACCTTAGAACAATGAAACTCTGGAGGATTCATCCTGGTGAAATATACACTGTAGATGTTGTTGTACCCATATTTGGATTCACGGGAGCAACAACCTCCCTATTGGCTTGGGCCGACACAGCTTGAGCCAACACTTGTAAAGAAGTGCTAAACTCTGCATAAGTCACTTGTTCGGCCAAAGGATCGACCGGAGCTTGAGGAGCCTGAGGAGGAGCTTCTTGATCCATATTCTCCCTAATATTCCTTCTAGCATAAGCCGTTCGAGTAGCCATATCATGTAGAGCATCAAAAAAGGATTAGGAGAGAGACCTTATAGGGTTAAAATCTATTGCACAACTTTAGAGTAATGAAAGAAGTGGAGTCTCCTAAATAACTTGTAGCCTCTCATTCATATATGTGGCGCGCTTCACACTCATGAACAAGACTCTACTCGTCGTGACCTAAGACACTTTCCTAGGACATTTCTAAACCTTGTGCTTTGATTGCCAAGTTTGTCATGACCAAAGGTAGGCCCTAGACATAACATGGCGTATAAGACCCTGAAAGGCCCCAAAAAGCCACATAGCATTCTTCATACAAGATAATTGAAATATAGGAGGTTTAAAGATAGTCCTAACATAAAAAAGTTTATAAAAGTGATGCGGAAGTCTAGACATCGTACCAAAGCCATCTAGTACAGAAGAATGAATTTAGGCGTAGCCCGTAAATCATGATCCAAAATTGAAAGTAAAGAAAAACCAAAACAATAAATGATCAGTCCTCGAAGCATGAGGTGTAACCCAAAGCTAAGAATCTCCTCAAAGAGATCTAGCCAAAAAATTGGAAATCCTAACTATAAGGCCCTACATTTGGGGAAATGTAGGCAAGTGTATGAATTAATACTAATATGTACCAAGTATGAATGGCGCATAAAATATTTGAAAACATGAGAAAAAAGGACATTTTCATAAGCATGCAATGGCCAAGCTAAAATATGAGATAAATAGTTAGAAAACACTAGTCATAAAGCATGGTCAATGCACATAGTCATCATTTTAAACATATATGAGATACCTCCTTGAAGTAACCTTGGTTCATCATAACTTGTTTTTGGGAAGTAGCCTTAATCGGTATTTAAGACCATGTAAGATAGTAACCTAGAATCTGCTATCTCCCACACCGAAAATGGGTTGTCCTACCTGCAAAGGCAAGTACCATGAACTTCTAGCTTATCTGGATCCACTAGCTAATGTCTATCTAGACAATCCTATGTTGGAACATAGTCTATAGGACATGGGTAATTTTTACTTGTTCACTTGGTGCTAAGCTTAACTTCCACATAATAGTTCTTAATCATATTAATCTTAGCTCGTAAAGGAACATGGGTAATCGCCTCTTGTCCTTATATTGTGTGATATGAGTAATGGCCTCTTGTCTTTTAATTAGAGAGCATGGGTAATTGTCTTTTTCCTCAACATTAGACTAGATCCTTAACATTTGGTTCATTTTAGGTGAGAAAGTCTTTCAGCCTTAAGAACCTTTTCTATGTGAGAAAACCTCTCACAATCATGCTTTTATGTGTTTATCTGAAATCCTTTAAAAAACACAACAACAACAAAAACAACATTGATGCTTCACTCTCAAAGCATCGTTAAAACATTTTAATCAACTTCATAAGAACATGCATAATTCCATAATTCTCCTTTCATAATTCAAAACCCACTTTCAATAATCAATATATAGAAAACATGGGTTTAGCAAAGGTTCATGTGAATTCATCATAAAATAATGTAATTATCTCAATTCATGCTTGATAGATCATAAAACAGTGAAATAATTCAATATTTAAACAACCCCATGACATGGAAGAAAATCCTAAATCAATTGTGGGATTTTAACTTTGTAAATTAGAGAATTTGGGAACTCCGTGGAGGAAAGGTCTCCATGGATGAAAACAATCATACATGAATGCCAATTTCTTAACTTCAATGGGAAATTGGAGACTTAACTTGCAAACCCTAACTTGGCCCCTTCTTCTCCAAACTTTCTAGAGAAGGAAATATTTGAGAGAAAGACTTGTTCTACATCTGTAATTTTTAGAGAATAACTTGAATGGGTTGATTTTGGGGTTAAAATAACATATATAGGGGTTCTAGGGAAAAGGAAAATGACATAGTATCAAGATAAAATAATTAGGAAAAGACCCAACTTCCACTGACTTACAGTTGATGTGAACCTCATATGAAGGCCCTCATGAGCCGTCTAAGGGTCCACGAGACGTATGGGCAGTCGTGACCCTAAACCAGTGCCTTGAGAAGGCTTCTTGAACCCTTGTCCCACCTCACGACCATCTTCACGAGTCCTCTTTCCCTTCACAACCTGTCTGGAGGTCAGTGTGAAGTGGTTGGCCTTTGGGTGGGTTCTGCCACCCCTCCACGTCCACCAATACAGGGCGTTAGGCTCACCAAGATCCATCTAAGGGCTCTTGGGAGGGGCGGGCCTCTTGGCCAATCACTGGAAGGCTCCACGACCCCCACCACGAGACGTGGTGCCCTTCATGGCCACTCAAGGGCTCGATGAAGGGTGCCATGGCTCAGATGTGCTGGTGACCTCCCACTTGGCCTCTTTTCTAGACTTCTTGATTTTGAGGGCTTACAAGAATTCCCATTTCAAGCCGGAATCCTTTTTATTGAAATAACCACGTATTAGCATATATCCTTTTGAGTACATAAATGCACTATCCCTTGGTCTAACCTCCTTAAATGCACTACCAATTATCTATAGTGTCAAAGATCTAAGTTGAGTAACAAAGTTAACATATCAAATATGTGAAAGTCCAAAGAAACACACAACAAAGAAAAGCTAGAAAAATATGAAAAAAGAAACCTCCAACAAAAGGAAGCTTGGTATCACCTCCTTAGCATACTATCAATTATCTACCGTGTCAAAGATTTAAGTTGGGTAGCAAAGTAGAATTATCAAATATGTGAAAGTTTGAAGAAATACAGAACAAACAAAAGCTAAAAAAAATCACAAACAAAAGGAATGAAAATGAGAAGAAAAACAAAAGAAAATAAATGATGAAAAGCTTCCATTAAAACAAAGGTCAAATGCGAAAATTAAAAAATGGAGAGCATAGTGCAATATTTAGGGAGGAAATAGTCACTTTATCCCAAATGAATATCATGTATTTTCCTAAGCCTACATTACAAGCCAATGACAAAATCCAATTTGATCATATTTTTGGTGTTATCATATTAGTGGATACTTATATGATGCCCAAACTTGTGGTATCTCAATCTCATGCATTGAACATCTTTCAAAGTGTGAGTGACTTTCAAAACGTCCTAAGCTTAGAACACTTCTATTCTGTGAAGTAGGACTTCATTTGTTGGAAGAGCACTTGAATAATGTGGATATGAAAAAATTATAATACCTTAATTGATGCAAGATGAATAGATCTAGTAAATATTTAAGTATATTTGAGGTTCCATTTGAAACGATAGCGATTTCTCAGTGCGGACCTCAAAATTTTCTAGAAGTACTTGGAGGTGATTCTTATGCATAGCACAAATTGTTGGTAGCAATTAAATAAAAGACAGTTGCAACCATGAAATGATTTCTTTCTCTTTATCATTTAGTATTCTTTTTAATGGTGTCTTTTGCAAATAAAAAAAACCAAAAAATAAAATAATTTGTGGTCTATATGAAACTAAGATTGACCTAATGAGATTAGCAGGACCCTCCTACATAATGAATTTACTTTACGAGGAACCTCCTTGACAATGGGATTAGCAGGAATCTCTTACATAATGGCACTTAGTATAGCAGTACTCTCCTAGACAATGAGAGATAGTATAGCAACACCCTCCTGGATAATGAAATTTAGTATAGCAGGACCATCTTGGATAATGAAATTTAGTATAGCTGGACCCTCTTGGACAATGAGACTTAGTATGACATAATTTAATTTAGATGGATCATCTTAAAAAAATGAAGTCTACATTAACATTTTCAAACCATCTGAAGAATGCATCACAACAAAGCTTGAGTCATTCGGAGTCTCGATTCAAAGCTAAGCACCATCTTTATTTTTCACATAAAATTTTCTTTTCCATAATCTGGGCAAGTTTTTGTGCTATTACTTTTGTTTGTTTTCATTTCAGGGATCCCCTTGTAGAATAAGGTCCATCCACATATCAAGCTCGGTATCTTATCTAGAAAGGAATAAACTTTTAAGCTCATTTTTAATTGAAGTAGCAGAAGCTGACTTAAGAACAACTTCGACTTCTAATCTCAAATTGAAGATGTCTACCTGGAGAACAAGTTAAATCTTAAAGCTCACTCGATATAAAAATCATTTTTTCACAACTTTAGAAGCATGAAGACCGAAGTTAAGATTCAAGAGAAGCTACATACATAGGATCTTTTACTTTTATTTTCTTTTTACTTTTTGTCTTTCATTTTCAGGTTAAAATAGGAGCCGCGAACTGAAGGTTCGATGTGACCTCACTTCGCTTCAACTCATCATTCCATCTCCTTGAACTACACGTGACATGATTTAATTATAACGTGAGCTATGTAGGATGTTCATAACCAACACTCGGTCACATATAAATTCTTTCAAATAAGAGTACGGTCAAAACTTCTCATGTTGTCTACTTCTTTGTCCGTAAAGTCTTTGTGTTTCCACTCAAAGAGGGTAAAACTGTAGACACATAATTTTTTACCGAACTTGATGTTTTAAACCATTTATAGTACCTAAATATTTTTTTAAAAGTATGATCATGTTCCCATATTGAGAAAACATGGTGTATGGGTTGTGAGTTGTCTAAACTCTCCCCTATGTCGGTGCTCAATACTACTCCCAATAATATATACTCTTGCTCAAATATACACAAACATACAATTTCTTTAGTTTGAGATAAATGCACAAACTATCCTCTTAAAAGAGGTAACCACTATGAAATATCATTGAAACTCATTGAGAAGTCTCGGTCTTCGTGCACACCTAGGAACGGGAAGAGGCATTGATATTGATGAATTAATCAGTGATTCTTTTCTAGCGTATTTCTTCCTCATTTAGGACATAAGGTTTCTCTTTGCTCAATGTAAAAGTACACTCTGGGTCGAGAAAATTACTCAAAATGGGCCTTTTTAAGAGGTAACTTCTCTATACTCAATCTTTGTGAAAATTCTTTTAAGTTTTCACTAAAAAATATTTTTTTTCTTCATGTAAAAATGAAACATTTGAGAAATACCTTGCTCTCTTATTATCTTGCTTGAATCTTGGTTAAGCTCTTCTCAAACTCCTCTTTTCTTTTTCAAAACTCAGTTTAAACATTTATATTTTTGTTTAAAAGATTCGCAATAAGAACTCAATAAGTACTAAAAAAAATAGGGCTCATGCTGAATAATAAGCATGAATAATCAACTCAAGTATTTGAATACAAAATATAGCAATTCAATAATCAGGAAATAAAATTCAGTAATCAGAACTCAAGAACTAATAACTCAATATGAACTAATCTCAAGAATACTCAAATCTAGTGATAAAACCCTATATTACTCTTTTACTGATTCGAAAGTAGATGTAGGGTGTGAGGAATAACTAGTTCAACATTATGATAGTCTTACATACTTTGAAGAACGAAGTTCTTGGTGAAATCGATGAAACTCAAAGAATGCTTGAAACCATAACTGTTCTCCTCTTGGAACCTACATCTCATGACTTGAAGTGTTAATGAAAGTAAAAACAACCGATTAACACTTTCTAAGACCTTAATGAGGGTTTAAACGACATGTTTTAGGCTTAGAATTAGGGTTAAAACGACGTAGTTTAATTACAAACACATAGGGTGAAGACTAAACCGACTGCAGCTTAAAAAACTGATACATTTCCTTTCAAGGAAGGCTTCACGGATCGGTTAAGGCTCCATGGTGTATAGCCGTCTGTGAACCTTCGTATGTCTCACAAGGCTTCATTAAAACGGGAATAACTTTTTACTCCAAACTCGAAAAGAGGCAAACTTGGGGAAATTAAAAATAGGACTCAAAGACCTTTAATTATATAGGTTACGGGCCATATAATTCAGTATGTTCTGAGAGATATGACTGTTTGAACTTGACTTAAAACTTAAAAGTTGATGGAAGACACATTGTACATAGTTGTAAACAGATCGTACAAGCCAACATTGCCCATCTAGGGTACCTTCATTGTGAACCACACGTTGGTAGCCTTGGAAAGTTGGTCACCTATGAAGCCTCTACTATCTGACATAGGCGCCACGACATACAACTACAACCTTCAATAAAACTAATAAACTAAATAAATGACTGGAGTCCTGAGAAAGCAAGGAGGCCTCACGTAAGCTAGTAAGAAGGTTGATGATATAAAAGATAGACCTATTGATGATCTAGAACACCTATATTTGCATCATCAGATGATACAGGTGGAATGACATCAGTAAATTGAATCTACGAGTATGTAATAAGGCTGAGTGAAACAACAACTAGAATGGAAGATTGAAATATAACTCAGTTGAAGTAAAGCATAAACATGAGATAAAATAATTTAAACTTCACAAATAAAAAGCAATAATATCAAATACTTAACTAAACTGGAATATGATACAATGGCTTGCCCACATTGCCATAGCCAGTCTATACTTTGTCGGAGTATAGAACACAATTGAACAAATGGATCCTTTAAAAAGTCTTCCTGAGGCAGGTGAGGGGTCACCCATCTTGCAATATGATCCTATCTACGTTGGCTATGTAGTTTGTAGGATTTTTGTTGTCTAAACTCTAACCCCATATTGCTGCTCAATATTACTCCCAAAATAATATACTTGTATAATATGCTAATAGTTTGATAAAATATCTATCTTTTTGAATAATTGGTGCGACCAAGCTCAAATATGTGAGTCAAAGCTCAAATCTTTCTAAAATATATCTTTCAAAGTCATGTATATAACTTAAATCAGGAGAAAATTTTCTAACTTTCTTATCTCATAAGTATTCAACATTAATTTTCATAATAGCATAAATACTCTAAAATCATGCTTTGAAATATAAGCTTCATGAAATAATAACAATGTCTTGTCAATAACTCACGAGAATAAAAATGTAAAACCTTCGTAAGTATAAAAAGGAAGTATATAGGTCAAGAATCTTTAAATGTAAATAAAATTTGAAGAAATCATGCAATTCGGGTCAAGATTGTGGAATTCAAAAGTGAGTTTGATAACCCTAACTATGGAATTTTGTTCATGAACATTGATAAATCTTTGATATGAGTATGAAAGGAATTCCTCATTAAAGTCTTACATAGCTTAATCACTCCAATTACCGAAAAATAGTATGAACTTGGAAGAAGAAGACCTACATAACCTTTCTTGAAACTTGGAGATTTCTTATTGAGGAGCTTTCTTGAAAAATCAATGAATTTCATGACTAAGAGTTATTGATTCGTTAAGATGAAGGAATTATGGTTTTTTATGGTCAAATCTTACCTTGGATGATGGATGAAACTTGGACAAAGTTAGTTTCTTGAATACTTTAATTTCTATGGTAAATTTATGAACTAAGGAGGTGAAATACGTTTTAAGAGTGTCATTACAGGCCTCGGATGCCCTCGCACCTGAACCGAGAATGCCTCAAGCGCACAACCAACCACTTAGGAAGGCAGTAGGTTCTTCCCCTCCGTGCGCCAGAGTGAAAAAAAGCCTCAGCCGCAGGTCCGTTGCATGGCAAGTTAGTGTCCAATAAAATTAACTTAAATTTTAACTACAAACTCCAGTTGATGCAAACTTGTTGGCGTTAGAAAGAAGACTCATAGATTTGTAATTTGATAGGTTATGGTCTACGTAGTTCTTTATATATATATATATATATATATATTAAAAGATATGGTTATTTGAAGTTGAATCTTGTGCTAACTAATGCGAAAAACTTAGCCAGTAGAAATAGTTTGAACTTGACTTGGTGTTAGAGGTCCCTTATGACCTTAAATCACTTAAGATACCCTTTGCACACTTGGTAAAGGACCTTAAAAAAAACATTAGCAAGTATTACCTTACCTGGTTCAAACTCATATACTTAAGATGAATGATTCGGATTCTAAGAGTAGAGTCGGGAGGTGTTACCGGGTCATTCTTAAATTGTTCATAGGTGTTAAGGTAAATTATTTAGTATGATAATGGATTTGGATATGAGTTATGGTCACTAGAATCCCCTAGTCCAATGTTCAGTTGAAACACCCTTACCGATTAAGTTTTGATATAAGATTCTACTTGAGTCAATTTCAGATAATCATATCTCTCATATCGTAATGAATTAGGTGTCCCATGACGCATAATATTAAAGTTCTAAGAGTCCTCTTTCCAACACCATCTAGTTTTCCTCATTTCGAGTTTGTAGTAAAAAGTTATGGTTATTTTACCAGAGACTACCACATCAGAGTTTTCCAAATCAATGAACTACAAAACCCTTCTACAGGTTGTAGATTGAACTACTAACCGTACTTTCAAGTTGTGGAAAAACTTCAGAGAGTCAAATTTTGAGGTCTAATCCTATAAATCTATCTATATGTCGTAGAACTTCTACAGGCCATAGTTTTGACTCATAGAACGAGTTTATGAGCCTTAAAATTCAAAATAAATGCTATGGATTGAACCTACGGCCCGTAGAAACTTCTATGGGTAGTTAGTTTTGAAACATATAATAAAATTATGAGCCTTATAATTTAATATACATTCCACAGATGGGATCTACGATCCGTCGATCAAAATGTAGATAGTGAAGTTTTATTGATAAATCCATATTCAGTTTGGATTAAATCTTAAATTCATGGTAAGTTGGGAAAGTCAAATTATTGGTTAATAAAGTTGGATTAATATTTTATGTAAAAATTAAATGACTTAAATAAAGTATAAATTACATTTGGGCCAGTCAATTAAGTTAACAAGATGATCTAAACTCACATTCTTCAAGCCCAAGGTCCTCTAAATTACTTGGACCAAATACCCCTAAAATCGTAGCTCACACCGATATAAAGGGGTTTTCTTAAGACTAGAAGAATGCACATAAATACATAGAAAATTCTTGCTCTTCAATGGTGATTGGATAGTCTTTTGCATACCAAGAAGTCTTCGCTCTAGGTGTTGAGCCGCAAGTGTTTCATCAAGTGAAGAAAAATTATTAAAAGAGGAATCAGGGTATTACACATATTTTCTTAAAGGTTTCATAAAGATATAACCTACAAATAAATTCAAATTCAAATACTATTGTTTTCTTGTTATTTTCCTTTATTGATTGCTATATCTCAGGAAAAAAACATTAGATGCATACTAAACCACGAACCGTATATGGCCTCGTGGAAGGTTTTTGTTAGTTTTTTATGATGGATAGTTATGTACATTCCTACCCTTTCTAAGTCTAAAACCCAAAGGTTTTACATCTAAATAAGGTTCTAGGCAATATCAATCGACCCTATTATTCTTATTAACACTTCAAACTCTTAGAGCAAGGATCCATGAGGAGAAAACTAGGTTTTTCAAGTGTTCTTCATTTTTTTCAAGAACTTTATTCATCAAGGTATGTAAGGTTACTCATAGTGATGTAATAAGTTCCTCCTTACGCTCTACATCTATATTTATTCATTAAGAGTTTACGGTCAGAGTGTTATCCGTGGTATCTTGAAATCCAAATTAGTTGTGTTTCTTATTATGAATTCCAATTCCTTAATCATTGAGATTTTTATTTCTATTCTGCCTATTCAAGTCTAAATTGTTAGTCATTTTTCATAGCACAAGAACCCTATTTGTTCATAAAATATATGTTTATAAAGATTACTATATGATATTTCTCATACATCGATTTCAAACTTGACAGGTAACTCCATAAGGATACATTTACATGCATGTTTTGAAAAACACTTTTAAAGAAAGAATAAAATTATTTAATATGTACTATTTAACAATTTAGAAAGATAAAGAGTATCACTGATTTTCTTGTGAAAAGTAATTCAGTAAAGAAAAGTGAAAGTAAAATAAACAAATATTCCCTTCCTCTATAAAGGGTTATTGAGAATAATTTATACGGTTTATTTTGGAAGTATTATCAAGCACCAAATTGGGTAAGAGTCTATTTCTAACCTGAAGTCCCATAAAATTATGTAGTTAGTGTAGGATAGGATCGCACCAACTTGTTGGGCGACTCCTTACTTCCTCATGATGGCTTATTGGATGGATTCATAGTTATAATTAACATCCTATATCTCGCAAAATATAGGATGACCCTTCCAACGTGGGTGAAACGTTGTATCATCACTAGGCTTATAGTGATGATTGTCGATTAGAGAAACTCCCCATCGAATAAAGTTCTCTACTTTTATAATTCTTATATTGCATAGCTTATTACAAAATACAAATAGTTTTCACTACTTGATTCTACGCTATTTTTCTTGATATGTATCCAATCATTAGAACAATTATTGTATTACTCATTCATATTACATATTTGTACATTTAATATAGTAATGTCATTCGACCCGTGTCTAAATTATGATATAGATAAATGTGTTCAGGGTCATGAACATGTGTTCCGTTGAGAACACTACACACCTCTTGCTAGCTTTTTTGGTGAGACCTTTTTTCTTCACGAGGATCCCATTTCTATATTCTTTTTTAGTGATTTTTGAGATTTTGTGGATCTTGTCCCGATGCCTATCTTAAACAATAGAGGCTTCATGGATAGAATCAATTTTACAATTTCTAGTACTTTTCTATAAAATTTAACATTTATGTCAAGTATTTTATAAAATGTTTTAAAATTTTCTTTAAATGATTTAATTTCTTATCTATTAAAGATTATTTGTATCCCATAAATTTATGTGAATCATAGTTAACTAGGCCAAGGGTTTACTTGAGGCCAACAATGGTTTTCGAGTGCCATCCATGTCTAGGGCGTATGCTCGAGGTGTGACATTAGGAAAGTGATATAATTAAGTAGGTTATCTAAATTTGTAGATTATATCAATTCTATAACATTCACTCAGTTGTGGATAAATTATCTAATAAAGTTATGTTTTTTCTTCTTTAATGATAAGAAGGTTACTCAACTTTGTTTATATCTCTTTAGAAGTCACCCCATTAATATTCGAACGAGTAGAATATGATATGAAAATATATTTAATGAGTACAATTTTATTCTCAAGCTGCACAACAATAATCAAATTTGAGGAAAAGGATGAAAGATAAGTCTTGAATATTGAAGAATGGAAGAAATCTGTTGCAGCCTATGTGGCCAAATTTTGTGATTTGTCTATATCTATATCTATCTATCTTCTATACTACCTTAAAAGCACGAACTCCCTAACTTGAATGTTAAATTACGATAATACCCTCAACTTAAAAGCATACACCTTTTAACATTAATGGGTAGTAACATTTTCGAAGGTTTGTGACTTCTTTGATGAGTTATGATTTTTTTGAAGGGTCATGACTTATCTGATAAAGCACGATAAACAACTTTTCAAACTATCCTTTGTTGTGTATGAATAAACAAGTTTTCTCACACTTTTAAGCTACAAATTTTGTAAGTTTTCTAATCGTCTTCTTAAACAAGAAGAATTGTGAGAGTTGTTCAATTGTGCAATTATAATTATTTTGTGGGTAAACTAGATAGATCAACAAAAATTGATGCCACAAGGAGAATAGAAATACTCAACCTCAAACTAGAAGACTATCTACATAATTAATATGTTCTCATTTTTATAGTCATAAATATACTTTTGCAGCAACTTCAACTTGACCAGAAGTTAAATGATTTTCTGTTGCACAAACTACAACTTGGTGTTCACGTTGTGCAAAGTCTCAAGTTGTTCAAGAAAACTGATTTGATCAAAAATTGGTCTGAAGTCCTAACTAGATTTAATAGGTACTCATCAGTTTCTAATTTATTTGTTGTACTTTATTTTTATTCAGTTTAATATAGAATGTTCTTTTTTTTTCTGGGGTTGAGGGCACATCTTTAAGACCACAAAGTTAAAAGACGTTTTTATATATTCTACATATCCTTAAATTAAACGTCTTTTTTGTTTTTTTAAATTTCATATCAAATTAAAATTAGACAAATCTATATGTATCTTTTTTTTATGTATTCTACCTGAAAAGAATGAAATGCCTAGCTTAAATATTAAATTATAATAGAACTCCAAGCATAAAACACTAAATTTAGTATATCTTCTATAATTTGTATTGTATTAAATTTATTTATTTATAGTATATTAAAAACAATCACCTTTTCACATTGAAGGGTTGTGACATTTCCAAAGGCTTATAACTTTTCCGATGAATTGTGACCATTTCAAAGAGCTGTGACTTTTTACAGGGTTGCAACTTTTCCGAAGAGTTGTGACTTTTTCGAACGGTTGTGACTTTTTCAAAGAGTTATTACTTTTCCAATGAGTTTTAACCTTTTAGAAGGGTTGTTACTTTTATTTATAAGAGACAATAAGCATTCCTTCATACATAACCCTTTCTCAGCTATAAAAGGAGGGGTTTACTCAAATTTTTGAACTACAATTTTATAAAGTTTTTCATTGTTGTTGTTCTTCTTCTTCTTCATAAAACACCCAATTTACTATATTTTCTATAGTTTATATTATATTATATTTATTTACTTATTTATTTATATTATAATATATTATATTTAACGAAGACATCATTTTACATCGAATGATTACGACTTTTCCAAAGAGTTGTGACTTTTCTATTGACTTGTGACCTTTCCAAAGGGTGGTGACTTTTATGACAAGAAACCATATGCACATGCTTATACCAACCTTTGTTAAGTATAAATGGAGGGGTTTCCTCACATTTTTAAACTATGATTTTTTTTAAGTTTTCTATTCATCTCTTCTTAAAAACTCAAGTTTGATTTACAGACGTTGACAATCTCAATGTCCAGTGAAATTTGAACACTTCCTAACATCAATGTTAAATTATACAATACTGCAACTAAAAACATCCAATTTAGTATATGTTCTATATTTTATATCAATATTTATTTATATTATATTATATTTAAAGCAAGAACTCCAACAATACAATAATAATTAAATAACACACTATGGGGGAGGGAGGAGAAAGTATATTGAAGAGGTGTAACTAAGAGATTTTAAGAGTGACTAACTTTCAAGAGTAATCATAAAAAAGTTTACATCCACTATTCATAGAAACTTATACTTTATCATTCATTTTGTAATTGTGTACATAATTTTTTTAATTTTTTCTATTCACATTATTTTAAAAAAATAGTGTAGTACTTGATTTGATATTCATGTGCAATGCACGTGCGTCAAAACTAGTCTAGATATGTGACTCAACTTTTCTTCACTTCGATAACGAAGATTTGTTGCTTTGTGAATAGAATAAGGTCAGATTTGTAGATAAGCTTTATAGGTGGCTGTTTCAGTAAAATCATTTCAGGAAGTGGTTGATTTCATGATAGATGTAGAGGTGGTGAAGCCAGATGATTCTGCAAAGGTGACGACATTCAAGAAGTTTTGTAAAGAATGGCTAGTTAATGAGCACAATTACTTTGGAAAATACAATTCCTAAAGTTGTCATAATATATATGGGTTTCTTAGAGAATTATGAAATTTTGCATTGATTAAGGTCAGAATCCCTACTATAATTTTATAGATTGAGGTTATACCAAAGAGAGTAATGATATGACTAGTACAACAATACAGATTCTTACCGAGTTAAAGCTATCAAGTGTGTTACTTTTGTTATCGACCTAATCCAAGAAGGAATACAAAATACTTGGTTCAGAGACAAATTGAATTTGATTATTCTTTGAGGTTATTCAATGGGTAGAAATTTGTGGGCTATTTTGATACGATCTTCTTGATTGTTATCATGTGCTCTAGGGAGGGGTCTAACAGACTTTCATGGTATGGTACTAGAGTTGCGTGGTAATGAATACATTTATTGTCTAGTGTGAATACTAACTACTTAAAGATTTATCAGTTGTATGACATGTTCAGATAATGAGATTCGGTATTGCATTCACATTTGAGAAACCAACTAGTTTGTTACTACAAATGCTTGGGTTTGGCATTATTTTTAAAGAAGATTTTGGTGGTGAATCTTTGGTACAATAGTAATGCTTATAGGTTGTGAAGTGTATTTGTAGGATTCTAAATGAGGACTGGTGATTTTATCTTAATCTCCAAAGGATTGTATCGATAATGGAATGACAAGCTTATGGGTAAAGATAGTCCCAATAAGTATACTTGTGTGATGCTAGTTGATGATTTCAGTAAGAAAGTGTGTATTAAATTGGGGTTACCCTTTGGATTTGGTTGAAATAACTAAGCTTAAGGTGTCATGTCAATGATAAGGTTGACTTCGTGATGATCACAAAGGTTAACAAGCTTGCTGGTAATAAGAGTTTGTGATGGAAAGTGATTGGGACACAACTATATGATGACGATGGTTAGTTAAACAGATTTTGTATGATAATAACGACTTGTGCGTATCTAATGCTATGGTATTCTACTATTTTGTTAGTAATAATGTTGTTGTATGGAAAGTTCTAAGAGTTGTTGGGACAACACTCGAATATAATTTAAAAGATCTTGAGTCATAATGAAAAAATTAGTGGGATGTAGTGTAGCCTTCGGAAAGAGGTGAGAGTGAGAATACTTTCTCTAATTGCGAGGGCTAAATAGGTATCCTGATAAAGGAGTGTACAAATGTTCAACTCAAGTGTGATGATAAGTTTTTTTTTTATTTGAATTTGAGTTTGGTAATGAGTATGATTGGATTTTTAGTGAAGGATATTGTAAGAACGATGGAGAGGCGATCAATCGTAAGCGAAGATACATTAATCCATAAAAAATCTTCAAGGTATGAGATAATGTTGATCGATAAGGGGATTGAGTTACACTATTGGATTCACAATTCAAATTTTCCTTTGTAAGTCTACATTTGTTGTGGTATGTTTTATCCAGGTATCCATTTCTAAGTAAAAAATAATTGATTGCATCGAAGATTGAGCATTTAGAAAGACTTATGCATGGCTTGGGTCGTAATGTTTGTTTCTTTTGATTGTTAAATGACCTAAGGAAGGGTATCACTTAAAATTTTTGGGTTTAGAGTAAGGTATATGGTCGTAGTGGTATGATCTTATATTCATAATAGGGACTAGGTGGATTATGGGTAGATAAAAACCAATGAAATGGAGCCAACTAAATGTAAATATTTGATATGGGCTCTTTGGAGGAAGCATGTAGAGTTATTCAGCCTTGGTTTCGTACATTCATATGTGACCACATATTTCATTGTGTACATGGTTTGGAGTATGATTTACTAGCTATGCTCACACATGTTTTCAGTTTTGTGGGTGGATTCCTAGTGGTGGATCGAGTGTACCGATCCTGCAATGTCCTCATAGTTGGTTAGTATGTTTGGGCAGACTTTGTTATCTGAGATGACATATATTGTGTTGCCATGGAGCTATTGAAGCATTCCAGTGGTTCTACATGTACCACCTTACTTATGAGAATCAATAGAAGAGCTACCATGGGTATTTACAGTTGTTCGAGAGTCATAATATTCATCTAGTCGTCTTGGTCATGTTCCAATTATGTGTATTTGTATAAGGGGACCATTGAATCGAGTGCTATCATTTTTAAGAGGTATGTACAATCATGGCTACTAATCTCACTTTTTGACAGTATCGTTAGAGGTTCTGTATACGTGGGTGTATTGCTCAATGGGGGTTTACTTGATCATTTCCTGTTTTGGGTTAAATAAGTTTGATTCTCCCTTGATGGTACCAGATGTCTAAAGATCGAATTTTTATAACATAAGCTTGTGGAACTTTTTTGTTGTAAGATTTGTGGATTATGAGTCTATGGTGATTGGTTCAGTTTCTCTTCTTGTTGTAATCCATACTGATACAAATTTTCTCATGGTTATGTGAGAACAAAAATTTGTCCTGATTATTGTGTCAAGGCCCTTGAGAACATGTTGCGGACGAGTGTACTATTTACTTTGGTGATTATTGGGAATAGTTTCCATTGTTATTTGAGTTTACATAAACCAATAGTTATCATTCGAGTATTGAAATAACCCCATTAGAGGCATTGTATGGTAAGAGTTGTAGGTCTCCAATTGATTGGTGTTATGCGTTTGAGGTGGGAAATTGGGTACTGATATTTTGAGGGAATCGGTAGAGAAAGTTAAATTCATCCAAGAGAGCATCCAGTGTTTCATGTGCTTATGCTGAAGAAATATCAAGGTTATGGGAACTACATAATTCGTTGGGATTCGGTTCTGCTTAATAGGAATCTTTCTTATGAGGAGGAGCCTACAAATATTCTACATAGGGAAGTCCAGAAGGTGAGATCAAAACATATTGCATCTGTAAAGGTTCAGTGGAAAAATTGGCCGGTGGAAGAGTCGACTTGAGAGACAGAGGTTGACATGCATGAAAGATATCCACACCTTTTTCACGATGAATGTAACATTTCTTACCCTCACCTTTTTTTGATTGTTTGAGGACGACCAATGGTAAATTAATATCTAGTGTAACAACTCGTTAGATTATTTTGAGTACTAGAACTATTTCGACCCTATTCGTAAAAAAATAAAGGAGAATCTTGAACCATTTGTTTGATTACGGTTGGATAGTTAGCGGGTGTTAGTTAATTTATTCACTATTTAGCTAGTGGGTATTTATTAAATAATTAATTTTTATTAGTATGGTTAATTTGCCAAACACAAAATTTATTTAATACCTTATCATATGACCCATGTGTAAAGAAAAAAAGGGAAAATGAATTGTTATCGAACACACTTTGTTGTGGCGTCGACAACAAAATGTGCCAACCCGCTTCAGGTTAATTTCAAGTGAAGCTTCAATTCTATGTCTATTTGTTTACATTGATTGTTGCATATATGGGTAAAATTAATATTATATTATTATATTGAAGAATTTAAAGTGAATTGTTGAGAGTGAGTAATTAAGAATATTTAATGTTGCAATTGGTAAAGCTACAAAAGAGTAAGTACATTTTTTTGTTTGTTTTTTGACTTAAAAAAAGAAAAAGTTTGATTTGGAAAATTATGATACATTGATAGCCATTAATGATGTTAATAATTGGATTTTGAATAGTGAACCACTGTAAATTATATATGGAACAATAATACAATTAGGGTTATGTTTTGTATGTCACTGTCGTAGTTAAAGTTGTTGGACCATTTTGTTGGTTTCTGTTATGAGGATTTCTTCGGTTACCACATTAAAATTCAAGTTTTGATATATTATAGGTAATTATATATTAGGTGTATTAGATTTATTGAATATAATTAGATTAACTTATTTGGACAAATATAGACTTAACCCTAGGCTTGAAATTTTAGACATATGAGACTTGATATATTAGTTGGTATAAACGTTTAGGAATTTGGTTATAGTAATATGGGTGTCTATAGACTCGTTTTCGTATGAGTTATGCATACTTGATATGTTGGAAACATTCTGGGGCATTGAAGAAAGGAAAAGCATCGGGAAAGTAGCTTGCTTTACTTAAAGTCTTCGATTGAGGTAGGTTATAGTTAATTCTATGTGATAGATAGACTCTTAATAGTAATTGATAGTCATTGAGTGATATTGTGAAATTTTGTGTCTAGTTGGTTGTTATGGCTTGGATAATTCATGTGTTATTGTGATTGGTTTGTAATCCCAAGACCACAGAACCAATAGTCTTGAACTTTTTTTAATCGAAGTGATTCCTTGGATAAAGAAGGCTTAAAGAAATATTGTTAAGGAAGTGGAAAGAGATGATAAAGAATGACAAATGTTTCAAGAGCCGGCATGATATCTTTTGATCGGGTGCCACGAGCCATCATGGTATTATTGGATCGGGTGTCACGTTCCAACACAGTATATTTGGATCGGGTGTTACGTAACCGACAAGATATATTTTGATCAGGTGCCACGAGCAATATATTTGGATTGTGTGTCACATTACGACATGATGATATAGGATCGGGTTACACGTTCTAACATGATAGTGTTATAGTAAAACATATTAAAATATTGACTTAATGTACCCAATCTAAAAGAACCCATTTCCCAAGAGAGCGTGGTGTGGAGGCATGAATCCTAGTGTGTGTTTTTGATATTTTGAATGATTACGTAATTGCTTCAGTGTTGTTGTCACTTGTTCATATTGATTGTCGCTTGCCACTTGCTAAGTGTTATAGTTGATTTCATACTATTACTTTATGTATATTAGTTTCTATTTTGAGTTGAACGATTATATCTACTCAGTACATGTTACCCTGTACTGATCCCTACTTATGTTTACATTCGTTTTCCTTTTGTGGGGTGCAATGAGTGTACCGGCAACTTTGACTCTCCCTCAGCTCTAGGCAGTCTCCAGCACATCGGGTTCCATGGTAAGCTATTCATTCTATCTTGTGTTGGATTCCTTCGATCATGGCATGATATCCTTAGTTTTCAAACACAAACTATGATATTCATTTATTTTGGTGTCTTTGACATTCATACACTTAGTATTTGTAGTTTAGAAGTCGTTGATGTGATGATTTTCAAGTTTTGGGAAACAATGAATAATAGACGTTAGTGGAATTTATTTTTTTTACATTAATAAGATTTAAGCTTCTGAATTACTGTTAGTATTTCATAAGTTGAATAATAGATATAAGTTGGGGTTGAATTCATTAGTTCACCCACTTAGGAGGTTATGTGTGGGTACCACTCGCGACTCATTTTTGGTCGTGACAGTTGAGTATCGGGAAGAATATATAATCTGAAGTCTATTACTCTCTCATGAATGACTCTTTGAAGATCGTCTGGAAACACCTCTAGGAACTCATTCAACATTGGAATTAACTAAATAGGTGGTGTCTCGACACAAGAGTCACTAAAACTCGGACTGAGTGATAGATGCAACCCTTAGAAACTAACTTTCTCGCCTTACTGTATGATATGAGATGAACGCTAGGCACTATTCAACTACTTCTCCACTCAAAAACTAGCTCATTAGGTAGCTGAAACTTGACTAGTCGAGTTCTTCAATCGACTAAGGCATGACAATCATGAACTCACTCCATACCTAGAATAACATCCGAATGGAATAGAGGTCTAGGACAAATCTTAACCACATCCGTCTTCTTAGGATCTACCTCAATACCCTTATTAGAAAAAATATGACCAAGAAAAGCTATGGACCATAACCAACTTGCATTTGCTAAACTTTGCAAAGAGTTGTTGGTCCTTGAGGAGTTGCAACACAATCCTCAAATGATCGGTATGCTCATCTTCATTTCTTGAATAGCTCAATATATCATCAATGAATAAAATCACAAACATAACAAGGTATTGTCTAAACACCCTATTCATCAAATCCATAAATGTGGTCGGAGCATTAGTCAAACCAAATGATATTACAATAAACTCGTATTGATTATACCGTGTTCCAAAACCGTCTTCGAAATGTCTTCTTCTTTCACCCTCAATCGGTAATAACCCGACCAAAGGTCAATCTTAGAGAATAAGTAACTTGCTTCTTGAAGTTGATTAAACAAATCATCTATCCTCGAAAGAGGATATTTGTCTTAATGGTAACCTTTTTCAATTGTCGGTAGTCAATACACATACAGAGTGATTAATCTTTCTTTCTAACAAACAAAACTAGAGCACCCCATGGAGAGATACTCGGTCAGATGAAACCCTTATCCTCTTTCAATTTCTTCTTTAATTCCTTAAGTTTTGTCGAGGCCATATGATAGGGAGGAATAGAGATAGGTTACATATCTGGGATAAGGTAAATATCGAACTCCATTTCCCTTCCGGGAAAAACACCTGGTAGGTCGTTTGGAAACACTTCTGGAAACTCGTTAACAATGGGGACCGACTCAAAGATAGGGGTTTCGAAATCCATATCATTAACCTGCACAATATGGTACATGAAACCCTTAGAAATCATATTTCCAGCTTAAAGACAAGAAATAAACTGACTCTTAGACATAAATTTCCCCCTTTCTTCTCTAGGATTGGTTCATTTGGAAACTAGAATTTCACTACTCAAGTTCTACAATCAATGAAAGCGTAGCATGAATGCAACCAATCCATACCAAGGATAACATCAAAATCTAACATATCAAGCTCTACAAGATCAACATGAGTGACTCTACAGGATAAGGAGATGGGACACTTTCTATGGACTCTCTTAGCCACAATAGATACCACAATAGAAGTAAAGACTGAAAAAGGTTATAACAACACACCTGGAAAAATATAAAACGTCATAGCCAATATATGGTGTCACAAAAGACAAAGTAGCACCGGGGTCAAGTGAAGATTAAAAATCAAGTTGGAAGACTTTCAACATATCAGGAACCACATCGGGAGAACCCTCTTGCTAATGTCGAGTCTAAAGGGCATATAATCAATTTTGGTTGTGATTACAACTAGAACCTAATGAAGGGTAAGGTGGATCCTGTCGATTATTATCTCCATCATTTTTAGCAGCCGAGGGTCAATCGCCTATCTTATAATGTGCCTTGCCACAACCAAAGCATGCATTAGAATCCACTACACATTTGCCGTCACGTTTTCTTCTATATTTAGCACAAGTAGACAATAAAGATCCACTACCATTCCCTCTTTGGGGTTTAGGGTTAGACACCCTATCTTTGTTGAACTTAGACGAAGCATTGAAGGATCCTTTACCGGAAAAACTCTTTCGAAACATAGAATGACCATGCCTCTCAGACCTTGAATGTGAAAAGTCACCATCACCGATCTTGGCCCTTTTTGCCTCCCTAGACCTTCCCTTAAGTTTCTCCTATTCAATTTGTTGAGCATGAACCATGAAACAAATTAATATCCATATCGTTGATAAGCCTGGTGGTATGACATTCTTTAACCATCATTTCGGACACACCCGAAATAACCTTACTTATTCTAGCCCTAGGATCGACAACCATAGTAGGAGCATATCTAGACAATTGTGTGAACTTCAAAGAATATTCCTTCACACTCATGTTTTCTTAATGAAGGTTGATGTGTTCAAGCATTTTTTCCTCCCTCATCTCAAAGGTAAAGAATCTATCAAAGAAACAACTTTATACTTTTCCCAATCAAAAGGACCCACATCTACTGCCTTCTCTTCTTTCTATTGGTTAAACCATATTTGAGCAACACCCTTAAGTTAATAAGCGGTCAATTCCACCTTTTACACCAACATTACTCCCATGATCATCAACCTCTTATCCATTTCATCAATGAATTCTTGAGGATCTTCCTCAACCTTAGAATCATGAAACTCCGGAGGATTTATTCTAGTGAAGTCTCTCACTCGTGTTGCCTTCGTACCCATATTTGGAATCAGGGGGACCACAACCTCTCTATTAGCTCGAGCCATAACTTGAAAAGCATCCCTAAACTCTGCATTAGTCACTTGTTCGGCCAAAGGGTCGACCGGAGCTTGAGGAGGAGCTTCTCGTTCCATATTCTCCTGCATTCCTTCTACTATATACCCTTCTACTGGACATATCATGTCAAGTATCAGATAACGATTAGGAGAAAGACATTATAAAGTTAAACTATATCGCACGACTTTAGAGTAATAAAAGAAGTGGAGTTTCCTAAACATTTAATAGACTCTAATTCGTAAATGTGGTGTGCTTCACACTCATGAACAAGACTCTACTCGACTTGACTTGTGAGACTTCGTAGGAACTTTCTAAATTTTGTGCTCTCAATACCAAGTTTTTCACGACCCAAAGTATACCCTGGGCGCAACATGGCCTATAGGATCACAAGAGGTCCTACACTAGCCACTTAGCATACATCATACAAGATACTAGAAAATCAAGAAATTTTAAAAGGCAGTTTCAAAAAAAAATAAGAGTTGATAAAATGTAGCGGAAGTCTAACAGTCTCAAAGCTGTCAAGTACATAAAGAGTGATCGGGACATAACTCGTTTATCACATACAATACATAAAAAGTAAATACAAGAAGAAATAAAGGCTTGGTCCTCAGATTATGAGGACTCACCAGTCTTGACTCTACTAAAGTGGTCCTTATCAACAGAGATGTTAATCAGGAACAACGGACCCTACATTAGTGAAAAAATGTAGGAAAGAGTATAAGTTAGTACATAGAATGTACCATGTATGATAGCAATACATAAACGATACGAAATCACTCTAAAAGGACTTTTCATGACATGCAATTACCAAGCTAAACCAAAATATAAAAGGTTAGAAAACATAGTTCATAAGACATGATCAATGCAAGATAACATTTTTCAATCATTCGTGAGATACTTCTTAAAGTAACCTTAGAGCATTATTGTGAGAGATTTACCTTTAACCGACATAGAGACCATGTGAGCTATAACATGTAATCAAGTGTCTACTCCATTCCGAAAAAAGGTGTTCTTACTTGCCAAGGTTAGAACCATGAACTTCTAGCTTACGTGGTTCCACTAGCTAATGTCTATGTAGACAAACCAATGGTGGCATATAGTAATGTGACATGGGTAATCACCACTTGTACACTTGGAGTTAAGTATAAATCCCACAGAATGTTCTTTAGTCTTAAGTTTTCTTATCATTGATAATGCTCAACTACACTTCATCAAATTCTAGTTGGGGTCGATCTCATAGGGAGTGGTACGGTAAATAATTCAATTAAGAAGTAAAAACGTATCCTAATCATTTGTAGAAGTAAAAGTTTTGCAATAGTAAAATAAAATATAAAGTTTCAACGATTAATATCAAATGGGGTATTTGGTAACCAATTTAAGGCAAAGATTGCTTATCACGGGAAGTAAACAAGTAGATATTCGACCTTAGGAGTGCGATCAGTCGAATGCTAATTTCGCGTATGGGTGATTACTAGTTTCTTAAAGTATTGAGTCTCAATGGGTAGGCTAAGTTATGAATACAATAGTCATTTCTCAATCATTTATTGCTCTTGAAGTGAGTTCTCTCGAACCTCAACAAGCATAACACATCCAAACAACCCAATTCCTTAATTAACCCACTCTTTCAAGTTGGGTTTATAAAGATGTAATCAAATGAACTTTCTCAAGATAGATTTTGAAGACGCAATCAATAATTCTATTCTATTAACTCTTTCTCAAGAAATCGTTGAGAATTATTCTAGAATTGCATTTGTAACTACAATTCCTCAATGAAAACGTGAACAATGAAAATGAAAATGTGAAATGTTACCAACAAAGTTTCCCATCTGATTTGCCAATGATCTTTAATCCCCAAATGTCGAAATTGAAACTAAAATTTTACAGTCTCTGAATCTAAATCTTAAACTCTAATAATAATGTTAAGACAATGTTTTATAATGTAAAAACTCTCAAGACCCTAGAAGTGAACAGTGTGGGAACACTTTTTTCTTCTTTCAAAAATTGTATTTATGTGTTTCCAAAATATCAGCACGGAGCTAACTCACCAAAGTAAGTCGGTATCACCAACCAGTTCGGTGATCCGTCAAGTAGCTCTTCTTCTCACCTTTTGGCTTGGTTCCTCCATCAAATAATTCAGGAACTTTTTGCGAGCTTGATCACTGTCGCCGATCCATTCGGCATGTTGCCGAATTTCTTGTTTGCTTGCCAAGTTTGTTTGTCCATATGCAATTTTGCTAGATCTTTAGGCTAGCTAGAAGCCCACTCGTCAAGTCACTGAGTTGTTTTGGTGAGCTCCTGTTTTCATTTTAAAAACTTTTTTGCTTATTTTATCATCATAATGTCGTTGCCTCACTCTAAAGCCTTCATTGTTGCATATCAACATATTAACATCAGTTATGAGGGTAAAATAGGCATTGAGGACACTAAATATTTGGATAATATGCCCTAAATGAGTCGAAATACCCGACTCATCAACACCCCAACTTAAACCTTTGCTTGCCCTCAAGTAAAACACAAGATAAATTAGGCCCACAGGAATGTCTACAAATAGTGCTACTTGAGACTCAACATGAATTTACATGAGGTTTAATCTTCACATGCAATGTTCAATTGTGCACTAAAAGTTTCAAACTATGACTAGCCATCATCAAATAGAGTTCAAGCTTAGAATGCTCACTTCAAATGCAAATTCATGCTCAACAAGAGTGTTCAAATTCCCGCACATAAATAATGATTCCATGCTCTCATAAAGACAATCAAAGTTACAATTTCAGGAATAAAAATCAACTCTAACACCCTCAATATGTAACACGTAAGATTCAAAAAAGTTCATAGTAGTAGTTTTTAGAAGTTTTGGGTGCAATGCGACACAGGCCAGCCATGGCTCGTGGACTGAGCCACGGACTGTGAGTCTGGTCCGTTGATTGGCCACCTAAATAGGCCTAGAACACAAGAACCATGGCCTGGACCAATGGACCGTTGTTGGGTCTACGGTCGCTGGATTTAGGTCCACAGATAATGCCCTCAAATTCCACTTTTTGACAACGAATGACAGACATGCAGGACGGACCATTGGTAAAACCACGGTTCGTCGATCTGACCCGTTGTTGTTGGCGGCATTTATTTTTACTAGGGGTTGTTGGGTCTTTTCCTAATTAGTCTAGCCTAATACTATGCCATTTTGCCAATTTCTAAAACTCCTATATAAGTGTTTTAGCTATATAATTTCCTAATTGAAAATCATTCTCTCAAATTTACAAAAGAAGAACGAGTCTTCCTCCCAAATATTTCTCTAACTAGAAAAGTTGAAGAAGAAGAAAGTTCCAAGCTAGGGTTTGCAAGTGAATTCTCCAATTCCTCCATTGAAGTTAATCAATTGGCATTGAGGTATGATAGTTTTAATCCATGTATTCCTTCCATTTACGGAGTTCCCAAATTCCCATATTTTAAAAGTTAGAATTCCCCAATTGAGTTAGAGTTTTCTTCTATGATATGGGTTCTTTAATTATTCATTCTGTTGATTGCTCTATGATCTTTTATACATTAATTGAGTTAATATAATTATTTTATGATGATTTCTGATGAACCCATGTAATTCCCATGTTTTCCAAATTATGATTATATGATGTTGGTTTTGGATTATGAAAGTGAAGTTTATGAAATTAAGCATGTTCTTATGAAATTTATGTAAATGTTTTAAGGATTCTTTTAGAGTGAAGTATCAATGTTGTTGTTGTAGTTGTAGTGTTGTTGAAAGGATTTCTCATATACACATAAAAGCATGATTTTGAAACTTATTGTCACATAGTAAGGGTTCTAAGGTTGAAGTTCTTCTCACCTAAATGAACCAAATATAATGTGCTATCCTAATGAAACCTAGCTTGGAGTGGTTATTGAATGATACCTTTCTATGGATGACTTATGACCTCACTTGGATTGGAAAGACGACGGGTCTTCGATGGATAATAAGAATAAAAAAAATAAAATGACTATTCTCTGGGACTTATGCTTAGCACTGGGAGGATATTGATTGAGATGGAAGCTTTCTAGTTAGAAGAGTCCGGGTTTCTAGAAGCAATCTCCTTATGTCTTACCTATGTGCCCCCATAGAATGATTGTCTAGATAGACATTAGCTAATGGATCAACCTAAGCTATAAGTTCTTGTTCATTACCTTGGAATGTAGGACAACCCTTTTCGGTTTGGAAGCACCGGGGGATCATGTTATAGATCACATGATCTCTATGTCGGTTAAGGATACTTCCCACAATAATAATGAACAAAGGTTACTTCAAGAAGTATCACACATGTGCTCAAAGGTTTTAAAGAAGTTAGCTTGCATTGACCATGTTTTATGACATGTTTTGTAACCCTTTTTATATCATTTTTAGCTTCGTCATTGCATGTTATGAAAATGTCCTATTTTAACATGTTTTAAATGTTTATATTCATGGCTATCATACTTGGTACATATTTGGTACTAACGTATACTCGTGTCTACGTTTCCCCAAATGTAGGATCTGACAATTAGGGTTCTCAATTTCATGGCTTGAGGTTGACTTTAGAGATTCTGAGCTTTAGTGAGTCCTCACGCTTCGAGGACGAATTTTCATTATTTCAGTTTTCTTTCTTACTTTCAGTTTTGGATATGATGTATGGTCTAAGACCAGTTTCATTCTATTGTTCTAGATGGCTAATGAGAAAAAGTGAATAGACTTCTGCTTTACTTTTATAAAAACAATTAAGACTAGAAATGTTGTTCTTTACCTCTTTTGTTTTATTTCTTATGTTCTGAATGCTAAGTGACTTGTATGGGGCCTCTCGGGGTCCTATACGCCATGTTATAGCTAGGATGTTCCCTGGGTCGTGACCCAATGATAAAAATATGCATGATTTCACCCATAGGCGTGCCCGTATTTTCCGATGAACACATCATTTGGCTAATGCAAGATTACAAAGGTCTTTCAAGGCTTATAATTGGGCTTAGTGTAAAGGTATGATCATTTTTGGCATAGTGACTTCCACCTTCATGAAGCATGGCTCAACTTTAGTTTATTTTCCTTTTCTTTCATTCTTATCATCGTCACAACCCATCCTTGGCATATTCAAACACACAAAAATTTTGGTATAGCTCATCAGACACCCCTTTTATTTTCACAATGCGCAATTAATACAAATTTTTCATTACCTTATTTTGTTGCTTTTCTTTCTCTTTTTTTTTTTAAATATGGAGGGGTTCCATCTTTTTCTTCAACACAAGCTATCAAGGATGGATTTCACAAACTTCTTGCTCAATTTATTTCATCATTCTTACCACACCTCCAACATAGACTTTTGGCCTAAGTTGGCTATTCAAACAGACCAATGCTCCATGAAGGTTTTAGGTGGGGAGGACAAGGCAATTTGAGTTCATGTTTCACTAAAAGAAAAGGTTAGGCTCAAATGGTGTCAAGCTAGGTTCACTCACTTACAAGGTTGTCACATAGAAGGTATAGCGATTTGGTGCACCCTCAAAGATTCATGTCTAAGATAATTTCCATCATTAGAAAAAATAGTGAATTGGACAAACGGGGCAAGTTCTAGATATCACCATGCTCATATTACAAGTAAACCTCACCACACAAGGCATTCAACACAATTATCGATCATGACTCTACAAGTTAAGGTCGCACAGAATGGTAATTGAAAAACCTTACCTCAACAAATCGGGTAGTCACAATGAAATGCTAAGACTTCACACAAGACTTATCTAACTCAAATTTCCTCGTTGGACTTGCACAATATATTGTTCATCAGACGCACTATTCAACTCATAGGTATTGGTCACAACCGACACTCAAATGTAAAATAGAACATCCACAACATTCGCAATTCAAGTAATCAGAAGATGAATCAATGAGATTAAAACCAACATTCACCATCACGAACGAGAAGTTTTGGACACAAACACTAGCACCAAATAGTAAAAACAAACAGAAATCCAAAACAAAAAAATACAACCCAAGAGGATAGGTATAAAGATACCTTCACCCCACCAAAAGATCTAAACAGTGTCCTCAATGTAAAAGAAAACAAATGTATAATAAGTAAATAAAGGTGCAGGACAACCAAGATCTCCTTATCAGGCTAAGCCTGAGGTGAACTCTGCAAATCTAGGGTAGCCTTCATCTCGGTAACAATGTAGGAGGTCGCTAAAAAGTATTCACCCAAATAAGAGTTGGGATCGATCCCACAAGGAGTGATACGGTAAATAATTCAATGAAGAAGAAAAAGTGTGTCCTAATCGTTTGTAGAAGTAAAAGTTTCGCAACATTAAAACAAATAACAAAGTTTCAACGATTAATATCGAATTGGGGGATATGGTAACCAATTTAAGGCAAAAATTGATGAACACAGGAAGTAAATAAGTAGAGATATAACTTTGAAGTGTGATAAGTCGAATGTTAGATTCGAGTAATGAATGATTACTAGTTGCTTAAAGTTTTTTAATCTCAATGGGTAGGCTAGGTTTTGAATACAATAGTCATTTGTAAGTCAACTATTGCAGTTCATGTGAGTTCTCTCAAATCTAAACAAGCATAACACAACCAAACAACCCAATTCCTTAATTAACCCACTCTTTCAAGCAGAATTTGTAAAGACACAATCAAACCTACTTTCTCAAGTTAGTTTTTAAAGACGCAATCAATCAATCATTCTACTTCATTACCTCTTTCTCAGGCAAACATAGAGAACTAAGCTAGAATTGCATTGGCAACTATAATTCCTCAATAAAAACATGAACATTTAATTGAACCCATTTTAAAACAACATTAAAATCATCAACCAATAAACACCCATTAGCTAATTAACAAATTCAACTACATAATCACGCCCCTAAGGTAACCAGTTTTAGCTAAGCATAATGAAAAATAAGAAATCGTTACTAGCATAGTTTTCCATCTAATTTGATAACGACCTCTAATCCCCAAATGTTGATATCGAAGTTTGAATTTTACAATCTCTGAATATAAATCCCAAACTCTAAAGAATATATAAATACAATGTTCAGGAATTTATAAACTCTAAAAATCCCAGAAGTGAAAGTGTGGGAACCCCTTTTTCTTATTTCAAAAATAATATTTATACGTTCCCAAAATTTTAATACGGAGTCAGCTCGGAAAAGTAATCGGGATCACCGACCAGTTCGGCGATCCGCTGGGTTGTTCTTCTTCTCGACTTTTGGCTTGACTCCTCAGTCAAATTTTTTTGGAACTTTTGGCGAGCTTGATCACTATCGCTAAACCATTCGTTGTGTCACCGAATTGCCTGTTTGCTCACCAAATTTGTTTTGTCCATGGGATTTTTTGGTTGAACTTTAGGTGAGTTGGAAACTCACTCGGCGAGTCACCAAGTGGCTTTTGCGAGCTCCAGCTTTGCTTTTCTTCAAATTTTTCACTCCTTTTTGCATAATAATGTCCTTGTCTCACTCTTAATCCTTCATTGCTGCATATCAAAATATTAACATTAGTTATGATCGTAGAATATGCATTGAGGATACTAAATCCTAGGATAATAAGCCCTAAATGAGTCTAAATCCCCAACTCATAAATCATTCATGAGACATGCATAATGATGTTTGAGATTTCGACTCATTTAAGGCTTTGTTTTCATAGTTTTAGTATCCTTAATACCTAATTTATACTCTAAGCTGATGTTTTAAATGCTAATGTGCATATGAAAAAGTAAAAGAGCACGAAAAGGACATAAAATGAAAAAAGAAAGAAGACAAGCAAACCTGAAGACCGCCGAAGACACGTGGTGATTCGCTAAGTAGTCCCTTCGCTCACCTAAAATTACAGTGTGTCAACCCTTTAAGAAGAGGAATTTGGTGGGGCAACATACATGTCGACGAACCGCCAAATGGTTTGGTGGAGGAGGCTCAGATCGCCTAATATTACAGAATGGTTGGTGAAGATACAAGTAAGACAGCGATTAACAAGGACAAATGGTGCGTCACCAACCTGGTTGGCTATCCCAATCTCAAGCGCCCAAGCTTGCAGTATTTAAATGGTCATGATGCATAATAAAAGGTGAGGAAAAGGAGCATATGGTGTGTCGCTGACTGGCTCGGCGACACTCGGGTTATATCGCCGGACGACCTAGAGGCCAAATTCTAAGAAAGTATAAATGGATTTTTAAGATAAAAGTAGTTCTCTGATCATTGTGAAAACTCATAGTTGGAAGGAAAACATTGTTCTTGCTTACTTTTGAAGTGTTATTTGAACAATTTTTGTATTGGGTTTTGGAATTGAAGCTACATTGAATTATTGTAATGGTTTGGAGATTAATACCCAGCAATGGAGAATGTAATAGGTATTGATTTCTTACTTTTTGTGATGTGTAGCTAAAACCCCTAATCTTGGGGGTGTGACTATGTTACTAATTGTCGAATTTAGCTTATGGGTGTTAGGGATTATTGATTTTATTGTTCTTCTGAAGTGGTTTTTATTTATAGCTGATGTTCAATTCATGAATTTGAATGATGATTTCAATAGTATTTTATGGTAGCTTGAGAGAGTATAGAGTCAATGTTATAAATCAGCATTTGTAGTGATTAGTTGTTGTGGGTTTAGCTCGAGAGAGTGAATTATATAATCGATTCTACCTATGTAGCTCGAGAGAGTAGATAAAGTGAGGTATTGTGTTGTTTATAATGTTAAGCTTGTCGAGGATCTAGAGAACTCGCTTCAGTCGTAATAGTTGTTCGAGAGAAATCTAGTACATCTAAAGTCTAGCCTATCCACTAAGATTTAGCAAGCTTTAGTAATTACCGATCACCCATTTAGAGAAATTAACAATTATTCGATCACATCCCCAAGTACTCATCAATTACTTGATTACTCCTCGTTGTTCGTTGTTGCTTTAGCTACTTGTTGGCATACCCATTTCCCCCTTTTGACATTCATGTCACCCCTTTTATTTATCTAATTGAATTCGATATTTTCTATGCCTATAACCGATCAGAGAACATTAATAACTTCATAACTGAATTCAAATATGTACAACTCCTTGGGGTTTCGACCCAAACTCATTTGTTGGGTTTTATCATAGATTACGATCGTCAACACGTAGTATTGGATGAGGTGTAGTTGAGAGTTAATCACCTCTTTAACCATAGAAGGGCATTTCAAGTAGCCAGTCCAAACAAAGTTTCATTAGAATAGCTCCTTAAATCTTTATACATTTTAAGTGAGAAAACCTTTCAACCTTATGAATTCTTTATGTGAGAAATCCTTTCACAAAAACAATATTGATACTTCAATCTCAAAGTAAAAATCTTAAATAATTTTGATAAACAACATGCATATCTTCATAAACTCATCTTTAATTATTCAAAAGCTTCATCATATAATAAATTCTAGAAAACATGGATCATGCATGGGGTCATATGTATTTAACTCAAAATCATGTAATTATCTCAATTCATGCATAAAAAGAGATAAAACAGTCGATTAGATCATAATTGAAAAAAACCCATGAGATTGAGTAAAAACCCTAACTTCCATTAGAGATTCTACCTTGCAAAATTGGAGAATTTAGGGACCCTATGGAGGAAAGGACTCCATAGGTTAATACTATCATACCTCGATGTCAAATGCTACAATCAATGGTTGATTTGGAGGCTTGATCTTAAACCCTAGTCTTATTCTTCAAGCTTTTTAAAGAAAGAAATATTTGTAGAAAAACTTTGATCAACTTTGAGAATTTGGTAGAATGAGTTCAATTGGGGAAATTTGGGGGTAAAAACTATTTTTAAGGGTCTCTAATATAAGGTAAAACGACATAGTATTGGGTTGGAACAATTAGGAAAAGACCAAAAAGCCATTTTTAAAAATAAATGCCGACCTCATAAACGGCCGGACCTATGGTCCATAGGTCTCACAACGGACCATCCTGGTCGAGCATTGGTGGGTTCAAAGATTACCAACTTTGGACCCCCAATGATGCGACCTCATGTCTGGTTTGTGGGTCCACCTAAGGACCGTACATCTCAGTCTTTGGTCCCAACTTTTAAACCTAAAATTTCTCTAAGTCTAGGACTCACCTACAAGACCTACCTATGACTCGTGCATAGGACAATGAACCATCTTGGTGAACCGTATGAAAATACTGCAACTCTTACATTTTTGGAAAAACTTGGACTTACTAACCACGGGATTACCTATGGATCTTGTGTCATACCAAACACCTGTAATTTTCCATCTTTTAAATATTCGAGGTGTTACAGGGATAGTTTGGACATGAAAAAACTCATCATGCTCCTCATATACACAACATCTCTGGTGAATAGCGCGATAGCTGACTAAACTTGAGACTATACTCCTGCACACTAATCGCTTCTTGTTTTAGATTCAAGAACTCTCTCACCTTAACTTTCCTTAGCTCTCAAGGAAATAATTTCCCAAAAAATGCATTATCAAAGACATCTTAACTCAAAAGTGGTGCCCCCCTGCCCTGTTTTTTTCTCTTTATCACCAACACACATGACCTCAACCACTTTCCAAAGCTCTTCCATAAAGTTCTTCCCACCCTCAGTGACCTTCGACTAATGAACTCTGGGGATTCAATGTCAATAATTCCTGGATTCAGGATGTATCAGTTATGTCTTAACAACTCGTTCCTGGCTGACAAATCTGGTTTTGCCACAACTTGATTTAGCATCAGAATAGTATTCTTGAACTGTTCAATGGTGAAATCTCCCTGAGGGGGGTTGAACTTCATTGGGACCTTCTTGAAGA
Source organism: Solanum stenotomum (assembly GCF_019186545.1). NCBI lineage: Eukaryota > Viridiplantae > Streptophyta > Magnoliopsida > Solanales > Solanaceae > Solanum > Solanum stenotomum. The sequence continues at coordinate 21,052,763 of NC_064293.1, read as the reverse complement.
TTAGAATTAGCACTTCTCTTACCTTGAATATCTCTTCGTAAATGCATGAGATTAAAACAAATGTGTAAGCACGAGTTAGAAGAAATACTTATCGAGTTGAACTCTATCGTACGAACAAGAGTAAAAAGAAAGTGAAATGTACCTAAATGTCATAGCCTCCCAATTATAGATGTGGCACACTTCACACCGATAAGAAGGATTCTACTTGACACGACTTCATAGACACCCTAGGACTCTTGAACTCTGTGCTTTGATACCAAGTTTATTACGCCCCAAAACTACACCTTGGACATGGTAGGCACTTGAGAATAATTTATGATCCCCAAGTGAACCCTTGGACTGGGTGACTATTTATAGGGAGACTCAGTCAAGCAGAAAAAAGCTTTATATGTAGAGCTTAATTCATATATCTCCAATAAACCTAACAGAAAGTATGAAATTACTCAATGTTATAAATAAAATGTTAGCAAAAAATCTTGAAATGAATGGGAAATACTAATAAACTCCTCAACTCTAACTGTTTATGAAGCCTATAATAATAGGACAGATATCCGAACAATACCCATGAAAAACCTTCAATAACATGAAAATAAATGTAAAATCCTCTAAAAACCAAGGAGGCGCCCCAAAGTTTTTTAAGCTCAAAGTGATCTTAACGAAACGATTGTTGGTGATCAGGAACACCTATATCTGCACTATAAAAGATGCAGGTCAAATTATATCAGTACATTGGATGCATGAGCATGTAATATAGCCGAGGTGACATAACTAAATGAAAGGACTATAACTAATATAGTATAACTCAACTCCATGTAAAGAATTAAAGGAGTGAAATCATTTAATTGAACAAAATACCTTCTTATCTGTGAACTTCAACATAATAAGTAATATATTTAAATTATACTTTAACTCTATTGGGAGATTGTCTAACCAAAAACCATCACTATGAGCTACGTGATCATACAACGTATTTTCCACACGGCAAGAACTGACCTATATCATGCTGGGACATAGAACTTCTCCAATAAGTTGACCCACTAAGCTCTGCCCGAAGTCACTTAGGATTCATCTAAAAAGGATGATCTTATACCCATGTTGTAAAAGATATGGTTTATGAGGGGTAATGAGCTATCTAAACTCTCTCTCATATTAGTGCTCAATACTACTCCCACTAATATATACTCTTGTTCAAATGTATTAAAATATACTTTTTCTCTAGTTGGAGATAATTTCTTAAACTATCCTAATAAAAGAGGTAACTTCTTTGAAATATCTCTGAGACTCATTGATCATTAAGAAAACATTTTTTCTCTTTGCTCAATGTAAAAATCCATTTTGGGTAGAGATAATTACTCAAAAGGGGCCTCTGTAAGAGGTAACTGCTCTGTACTTAAATTTTCTAAATACTCTTTTAACTATTCTTAAAAAAAGTCTACTCTTTTTTAAGTAAAAATAAATACTTAGTTCTCTTATACTCTTCCTCAAACTTGTCTTTCCTTCCTAAAAATTCAGTTTAAACAATAATGATTTGTTTAAAAAACCCTCAATAAGAATTAAATAAATACTCAAGAAAAAAGTTCATGCAAACAAATAGACACGAACAATTAGCTCGATAATTACAATAAACAACTTATGATAATTTATAAAATTAGCAAGTCACGAACTCATAACAAAATATCAACTCATCTCAAGGATACTCAAATCTAAGGATAGAACCCTATATTACTGTTTTATTGATTTGAAAGTGGATGTAAGGCATGAGCACAAACTAATCCAACACTATGACAACTTTACATACCTGGAAGAACGAATTTCTTAGGTGAAACTCAAACAATGTTTGAACCCTCACTTTTCTCCTCTTGGAATCTTCTTCTAATGACTTGAAGTGTTAATAAAAGTAAAAGAACTAATTAATACTTTCTAAGAATTAATAAGGTGTAAAACGGGGTGGTTTAGGATTAGAATAAGAGTTAAAACGTAATTTAAGTAGCAAATGCATATGGAAAAGACAAAACTACCCCAACATAAGAAACTGTCAAGTTACCTTAAAAAGAGGTTTCACGGATGATTTAAGGCTCCACGATCCGTGAAAAACTTAACTTACTGTGGCATGCCACCTTAGAAAGAGCTAAATATAGAAAGAACTAATTTGGAAATAGCTAATTTGAGATTTGTTCAAGTTAAGCTTAAGTTGTGAGTCTTGGGTCAATTTCAAACAACCATAACATTCAGTATAGGTTGAGTTAGGCAGCCCATAAAATATTAAATGAAATGTTTTTTGAATCCTCTTTCCAATGCCACCGAGTTTGGTAAATTCCTAGTTTGGATAAGGGAGATATGCCCGTTTGAGTTCAGCCTATCCAATTAAGAAAACTTACCCGAATTAATGACGGGTATTTTATTGTTTTCCTTACCCCATCAGCTTCAAACGTTTTTAGTAATAATTTAGGGCTGTAAACTGATTTGAGTAAGTTTTAACAATTCTAAAATAGGCCTAGGATTTTGAGAGGAGTTCAAGAGGAGGAAACAAGGAGGAGTTCAAGTGTTTGCCAAGTTTTCTTATGAATCGAGGATTTGTTTTGCCAAATTAAGGTATGTAAGCTTCCATAGTGCTGAGTTTGTTCGACCTCACACCAATCATATAATATTTACCCATTAATTAATTCTTGATGTTGAATTGTTGAGTTCTTGAAAGGTTCTGGAATTTAATTGGTAATGGAGTGTTTTTTTGAGTAAATTGGGGTGACGGTTTGCGAATTAATTGAGTAAACTGAAAGTTCTTGTGTGGGTTTCACTGAGATTGTTCTAAGTTATAAGAATTCAAGAGGTTTGACCTTAGAATTTCAGTGGGTATGAGTTGAATCGAGTTTGGTAGAGGAATAAAAGATCGGGCAAAAATAAGAGTCGAGGTCCACGTCGTGGACATGCCTTAAAATCCACTCCCTAGAAAATTACCTCACTCTCCGCGTTGCGGAGAGAACGTGGGCTCCAATTTTTCAAAAAAATATTTCGTAACCAAATATTTTTTGTTCTTCTCCGTGCCAGGCTTTTTCTCCACAGTCTGTGTCTTCGCTCGTTTTTTATTATCAATTATTTAAAACCCTTTTAATCATCGCGAGATCCTTCATATCATAAATCATAACTCTTGAATACATAATTCAAATGCAAGATAGAGTTAAGAGTAATGTTCGAGGTAGTTTTTCGAGTCATTTTAAGAAGTATTTTACAAATATTTAAAAATTGTTTGACTTGAGTATTTGAGTATGAGGATGAGGAGAGTTGAGTTTCATTTTTCAAAATTAATATACGGGAACTAAGTATTCCCAAGAGTAAATATTTTACATTTAAAATGAGATGAAACATTGATTTCCAAATGAGTACATTGGGAGTTTATGAGGATAATCTCTTTTAAGAGAACCTTTTGAGTAATAATCTCAAAGTTTGAGGATGAAGAAATATTTTTAAACATATGAGAATGATTTATATTGTTGGGAGTAGTTTTGAGCACCGATATGGGAATGAGTTCGACAACTCAAAGTCTTCATTTATGATGTATGCCAACATGGGTAAAGGGTCATTCTTTTTAGATTATTCCTTATTACTTTTAAGCATAGCTTAGTGGATCCACTTGGTTGGGGATATCTTATACTCTGGCAAGGTGATTGTTATGGCAACGTGGGCGAGACGTTGTATTATCACGTAGCTCATAGTGATGGTTGTCGGTTAGAGAATCTCCCAAATAAGAGTAAAAAGTTATTATTATATTTTAAATACATTGAGTTGCTATCTAATGTTTTATACACTAAATATAAATTGTGTCTATATTGTTGTTTTTATACTGTATTGAGTTGAGTATCCATGAGTTGAGGTTGAGTTGGGTGGAGATGAGATGATTATGTTTCATTCTTTCGATGTTCAAGCTTTTATGTTTTGTTCAGTGTTTCCCTTTCATGCTCGTACATTCAATGCACTAATGTCTTTTGGTCTTCATCATTTCATGATACAGATAAAAGATATTAGGGTAATCAAAAGTTGCTTCGTCAATACCACAGTAGTCCGAGTTAACTTTGGTGAGGTTTCTTGCTTCCGAAGGATTTCAGTTATCTATGTCAGTCTTCTCAAGATGTTGTGGGTCTTGTCTCGACTTCCATCATAGTTATTAGAGGCTTCATAGATAGACAATAGAGGTTTGAGAAGTCTTCTTCATTTTCTGTCGTTAATGTTTTAGACTAGAGTTGCTTTCTTTTGGCCAGTGAATGTTTTATCACATTATGGGTTATTTCCTTTAAAAACATTTGAGAAAAGTTATGCTTTTGGGTTTTATTGATTGTTGAGTAAGTTTTCCGATGAGAATTTAAATGTAACACCCCATAGTTTAGTTGGACAATTAGGGCCAAGTAGGAGGGCAACAAGTCAATACTAGAGGGCAAGAGCCAAGGCAAGAGGCAAGGGCCAAGGGCAAGGGGCCAAGGCTGCCCAAGCTTCCCCAAGAACTGCCTCACCTTCACGACCACCACCCCGGTGAGTGGTAAGGACCACGGCTCATGGTGTGGCCCATGGTGGCTAAGGCAATAGCTATCTTTGAGGCTACCCATGATGGCTGAATTTCACGAGCCACTTCACGGCCAGTGGTGAAGATCACGGCTCATGGGAAGTCCCGTGAAGCTGCCTTCAACTTTTGGAGGCAATGTCTTGGTGGCCTAGCCACTTGGCCAAGGGCCACTGGCAGGACAACAGCCAGTCGTGAGGACCACGACTTGTTGAGCCTTGCACTAGGCTACGTGATTCATAACGTTTCAAAGAGACTTCATCCAATTCTAAGTGTCAACGATTGTTAATCATTATATAACCCAACTAAATGAGTTGGGTTCGAAACCCAAAGGGAGCGGTACGTGTTTAAGAGTCAATTGGGAAGTACGAACACAATCAAATCAGTCATAGGAATAAAAAATATCGAATAAAAACATTATTTAAATTAGGGGGTGACACAAATGTCATATTGGGGATTTTGGTTTTGATTATCTACTACAAACAGTGGCAACCAATACGAAAAAACAATAATGAGACGGGTTCTTGGGATGTGATTTGATTATAGGCAAATAGAGACAAATGGGTAATTGCAACTATTAGAAAATAGCTAGATATAAGTAAGCAAGCTAGTCTATAGAGGAGATAAACTTTCTCTCAAACAATTTACCCCGAATCAAGTTGATTTCTCTCGAACATTAACAAGTATGCATAATAGGAACATCCCATACCTTAGACCATTCACTCTCTCGAGCTGAATGTGTGGAATTGGGTTTAGGATTCACTATCTCGAGCTAAACCCATGTCAACCCAATACCCATTGACCATCAATAAAAAACCGTAGTTCTAAAACCTCGCTCGAGAGGAAGCCAAGAACATAAGGCTAGAACTACATTTCCAACTACAATTCTTAAATTAAACCACAATTAATGATTAAACTAACTTCTAAATAGCATTTAAACTAACAATTAGCAATACCCATAAACTAAATCAGCCCATAACTACATAATCACACCCCAAGAATTGGGGTTTTAGCTAGACATCATAAAATGGTAAAAACCATTACCAAATTGATTATCCATCAACTGGGTAAGAGTAGATTTGTCCTTACAATACTCCAATTCGAAGAATCTCAAAGACCCACTTCCAATTATGAAAAGTAAAAAACTTCAATTCTTCCAAGCATAGGAAAAACTAGAGAAAACTTGTGTCACAGTTCAAAACTTAAAAATAGATTACAAAAAAACTGTGAGCTAGGATAAATTACTAAACTAAATGTTCAAAAATTTATTTAAAGTCACCAAAAATGTTCTCTGAAGAATCCATCGGTGAAGTAAGTTGGGCTCGCCGAACCACTCGCTATGTCACCCTTTGGTCAATTCCATCACTTTTCTGCCTTGGCATTCAGCATCCTCAAGGTCTGTAACTTTGGGCGATCCAGCACTGCATCGCAGAACTACTCTGCTATCTGCCGACTACTCATTTCCATTGCTGACTTGATTTCCTCCCTAAGGGCTTGGCACACCGGAACTTTAGGCAGTCAAATAGCCATTCGGCGATCCTCCAAGTGAACTAGGCGATCACCAGGCTTCATTTCTTTATCCTTTTAGCATGTCTTGTTCATTTTTTGCTTGTTAGTATCCTTGCTTTATTCTTTAATCCATATGAGAATCAAGGGTTTTACATCAGTTATTGATACAAAATAAGCATTTGAGGACACTAATTCTATATAAACAAAGCTCTAAATGAGTACAAATCTCTTACTTATCAACACCCCCAACATAAACTTTTGCTTGTCCTCAAGTAAAACTCAAGTTTAGTCGTTCAAAAAGGATATCTCAAATAGTTCTACAAAAGACTAAATCATGAATGCACTCAAAGAATCAAGTTGTGACTCACCATCATCAAAGATTCTCAAGTTTGCAATACTTGCTTAAAATGCAAGTTCAAGTACAACAAAGGTACTCAAATGCCCTCACAACAAGAATGATTCCTTATTCACAGACAATTTTCAACAAATTATAGCTCTGGAATCATATACAACTCTCACACTCACAAAGATGAACACATGCATAACTTCACCCATAGGTTTGGCCTTATTTTCCAATCAACATTTGTTTAAGCTCACTCAAGATCAAAAAGGTGTTTTCAAGGCTTGTAACGGGGCTGAGTGTAAAGGTATGGTCATTTAGGCTCAGTTGCTGCTATCCTCATGAAATGTGGTATGAACATCAGTTTATTTCCTTTTCTTTAACATTTTCACTCATGCTCAAAATTTACCCACCATTATTCACCTCCAATGGAATACTGGACAACCCATTTCTTTTGCAACTTTCACAACTTTTATTACACAACTTTTTTATTATTTTTCTTTTTCATTCTTTTTTTGTATGGAGAGGTTCTATATTTTTCAAAACCATGGATCAAGGGGGAATTCTTCATACTTCTTGATTTACCTTCTCTTTTCACCACACCCCAACTTAGGCTTTTGGCCTAAGTTGGCTATATTCAAACAAACCACACTACATGAGGATTATGGGTGAATGGATAAAGAGGGGTTACAATTTCATCAAATTTCTTCCAAGAAAAGGATAAGGCTCAAAAGGGGTTCAAGCAAAGTTCACACACTCACAAGGTTGGCCACAAAAGAGGTATATTGTCAAATTGCTTCACTCTTCAAAATTGTTTCCTAAGATCATTTCAAGAGTTTGCATCACTTAGTCAACCAGACCAACGGGGCAAATTCTAAGTTTCATAACACAAGTTTCACGATAAGCTCATCACATAAGGCATTGGCACAAATATCAAACAAGACTCCACACTTTTCTTAGTGTGCAATGTTCATCACAAGAGACTCATTCGATAATCGGCTAGTCACAATGAGATGCAAAAAGTCCACATATTGCCTATGCAACTTCATTTGGCCTCATCAATTCTGTGCATTATTTTTGTTCGATTAAGAGCACTATTCAAGTCATTGGTATTGATCATAATCGATACTCAAATTCGCACAAGAACAACCACAATCACACACAAGATGTGGCAATTTTTTTTAGATCGGTCAAAACCATTTCTATTCAAAACAAAGAGCCATAAGCTCAAACATCCACAGACAATATCAAAACACAATGTAAACACAAAAAAACCCAATCTATACAAAAGAAAATAGTCACAAGAGGTAGGTATGGAAATACCTCACCCCACCACAAATAAAAAGGCAGTTGTCCTCTAATGCAACAAAATAGTAAAAAGTCAATAAAAATGACAGAGACGGAGGTGAAGAAGGGTCTTGTCTACACAATTGCACCATTTGTCGGGGCATGAGTTCCCGGGGTAGAAGCAGCACTAGATCCAGCCATGGTGGTGTCTGCCAATGAAATCTGCATGGCCGACTCTACCATAGTCTTCTCAACCTCTGTATGACCCTCATAAGTAGCCTCTTCATCGACAACAAATTGCTTCTTATAAGTCTCAACCTCATACTCAATAGTAGCTACCTCTTCATCTCAAACCTCATCTTTGGTGGTAGCCGCAGGCACATGTGTATTAGCTGGCATTTCGGGTATCTCCACAGTCCCAAAAATCATGGACATATTTGTGGACTTCAGCTAGTCCACATCCTTTCTCAGCTTAACAATTGCGGCCTTTAGAGTCGTCACCTCATTAGTGGCCCCTGGCCTCGCTCACACACCGCTATCATTGTCGTAAGGTCATCAATAGACACACTAAGTGGTGTCACAGTAACGGAGAGGGACCTTTCAATCATCTCAAGGAATGCATACTCAAGCCTGGAGGCACGTCTATCAGCAGAATTGGCAAGATTCCCCATTCGTAGTATTACAGCCTAGGAGAGAGGAGGTTGGGAAGTAGTAGCACTGGTAGTAGACCTAGGAGGCATGGCATGTATAGAGGGACTAAGAGTAAAAGAAGGAACATCACTAAATATACCTAAAGGCCCAGGGGACAGAGCAGGAAACACTGACTCTACAGGTAAAGTCTCAATGTGCACTGTCGGGGAAGAATCCGCAGGGGCTGCCTTCTTATTCTCACCTTCATCTTTCAAATATTTAGCCTCTATCTTTAGAATGTCAGTACAGGAGGTGGGCATCACTTTCACATCCTTTTTTTCATCGCGACGCACCCAGGCTCGCCTGCACAACTCAGTATTCAACACCAAAAACGGGAATGATGTTTGACGCTACCTAGCCCTCATATCCATCTCTTGGCCAACAATCATACACAAGTTGAGACTGCTCCTGAAATGATGCAACCAAGATAGGCTGCCTTCGTGTGGAAAAACATAGACTCATTATGGGATGGAATGAGAGTGTTGGTGATAAAGCCAAACGAGTACCTCGCTGCTACATTGAGGTCTTTCTTTTCTATAGGCATTCCAGCCTCCAACCACCGAGGAGTACCATCACATATAATAGGGGCCAGCCACTTTTTTAGAGTCTCCCATGACTTTGTCTTGATCATAAATTGTAGTCATCTGAGATGTTAATAGTGCACTCCAAAACTGGGTTGATGGCATCACTGTCACATTTTACCTTTTTACCCCTGATGACCACATAGTCAACCTGTTTGAAAGATGCTACCTTCCTCTTTCCCTGAGCTACTAAGGCTCCGTAGGTAGTGTAAAACTCCCGGAACCAATTAGGAATGAAAGGGCCACAGGGTTTTGTGAAGATTTGAAACTTTTGGGACCTCAAGGTACAATAGATATCTTGATATATGTCTATCACACCATTTGTATACAGTCTCTTTTCTTCAATGATGGTCCTCAATCCCTCAGCCATTAGTCTGTTCATGGACCGGGGAGGAGGAACCTGTGCAGGTGGGTCCTGGACCACAGGCTGGTCTGTGATAGGAGGAGGAGTAGCAATCTTGGGTATTCAGATCCTAGATGGATCATGCATCCTCTTGGAGTGCAGTTTAGCTCTCCTGGACAACAGTAATTGATCAACCTCACGCTCAGAAGTGGGAGCCTGAGGGTCCCGTTGCTCACCCTCACTCTCAAAAGTGGTGAGATGCGTGGAAAATATTCTATCAATGTCGGAGATGACCTCCAGTGACGTAGGAGCAAGTGTCTTGCCTTTCCCTTTGCCCTTCCCACCTGTAGTAGGAAGTTTTGTTGTCTTTGCCAAGGATGCAGCTTCATCCTCATTTATTGTAATATCCTTTGCCCTCTTACGGGGTGGCATGTCTCAGCCTGCTAGTTTTGGTCAAGCCATATCTGCAACACACATCAGAAATAGTTAGAAACAATCAAAGAAAATTATATAAAACAGGGTGTAGAAAGACTCATTAAACTGATCGGCGAGTCGCCGAGTCACTTAGGCGAACCAGAGTAGGCTCGCCGAATTGACTGGCACTAAAGTTTCCTAGAAAAATGGCATGTCGGCGATTATAAAGGCCTTTCGGTGAATCACTGACATCATTCGTTGAGCATAGATTTTCCCTCGAACAATCACAGTGTATTTTAGGTGTTAGGGGCGCAGAAAGGGCGATCAAGGAGACTTTTAGCGAGCACAAATTATCCCACCGAAATCACAGTCCATTTTAGGGGTTAGGGGCGCGAAAGGGCGATCAAGGAGATTTTTGGTGAGTCTCCGAGTGAACTCGGCGAGCTCAAGCTACTCGCCAAAAGTTAGAGAGCCAAACTCAACATTTCCATAAATTTTAAGGCGATCAAGGGTGATTTCAGCGAACCGCCGAGTGGTTCGGCGAGCTCGACCCAGCTCGCCAAACTGCTCAACGTGCCTATTTTCAACCCCAACTTCCAAAATCAACCCCGCAGCCCGCGAAAACAAAATCAAATAACACACATTCTCAATTAAGAAAACACCCATTAGAACCATGCCACTGGGGTACTCAGACTTCCCCCGATTTGGCCAAAATTGGACATTTGATGACTTTAGCCCGTAATAATGACATCAAACGCTCCATTATTGGGAAAAGCACATCATTTAGCACAATTTGGATTATTCAGACTTCACCCGACTAGACTCAACAAAAATTAAGCACCACCCATAAGATTACGATCAATTTTAAAGCATAAAGTTTGGGAAATCAACAACTCAGGCAATTTAGGCATGATATCGAAATTAAAATAGGCAAACAAGCACACATATACTAATTCAGAGAGGCCCAACAAACGTCAACACAATTTATAATAGTGCATTTGATTTCAACCGCTATTTATGAGTTTAGGGTTCGAAAAAACCAACCTTTATGCCGAAAGATGAATTTATAAAGCTAGGCAACAAAGTATCCAACTCCGAACACAGAATCAACAACCAAAAAGCAAGAAAATGCAATAATATAGGAAATATGAAGTGAGGGTGCGATTGTATTGAAGTTAAAAAGTGCGGGAATTTAAAGGAGTTTGAAAGTTTAAACCTTTAGACTTTTAAAACCATTCAGTTCGCGCCCTTTCGGCGGTATTATTTTTCATTCTTGGGGTTTGCCATGGTATCACTAGGCAACCCCCCTTTTGTCTTGGGTAGAGACGAGATAACATATGACCCATTTGGGTCTTCAGTAGCTTAATCGACATAGAATGAGAGGTTTTCACATGATTTAGCATCGAGACATTCTCTTTTATCCCTTTCAAAACTCTGTTGTGTTCTTTGACTTTGTGATGGATGAGTAAGAGTACACCTTCTATCGTCCCACCCTCATACTCTTTCAGCTTTCCACACTCATGAGGGGGAATGTACCTATCTTTCTTTTTGTACAGTACTTCCAATTCAATGATCTTTTTGGCCAAGAGATCTAGTTGAGTCAGCAGTTTCGCCAAATTCTGGTCCTTTTCTTTCTCACTATTGGTCTTAGTCATGTGATCGAGGAGTTGGGATACTATTGCGTAGGCTTATCATATTAGACCACCCGGAGAAAGGTGGTCAGCCACTCCTCTAGTTTTAGGACCAAGACCTTTGTTGAAACTTTCCAGTAGCTTCTTATCTGGGATTCCATGAGAGGAACACTGAATTAATAGTGTGTTAAACCTCAGCCACAACTCCTGGAGCGTCTCACCTTCTGAGTGCTGGAAGTTTAGGATACTATCCCTGAGAGTCATCATATTCATCGGAGAGTGTTTCACTTCGTTGTCATTATTTCTTTTGATACTCATTCATTCTGTTTCAAATAGCAACACACAAACCAAAACTGAAAGTAAGTAGATTCAACTATGACTAAAAAGAACAAAATTCAACTTCACCAAAAGAATCTCAAACAACACCACTCCCCGGTAGTGACGCCATTTTGATTACTAATATTTCAAAGACACATCATCTAATTCTAAGCCTCAACGATCGTTAATCAGTAGATAACCCAACTAACCGAGTTGGGGTCGAAACCCATAGGGAGTGGTATGTGTTGGAGAGTCAATTGGGAATTACGAACGTGATCAAATCAGTCATAGGAATAAAACTTATCGAATAAAAAAATCATTTAAATAAGGGGGTGACACGAATGTGAAATTTGTGATTTTAGTTTTGATTATCTACTACAACCAGTGGCAAACAATACGAAATAATAATAATGAGATGGCTTCTTGGGATGTGATTAGATTATAGGCTAATATAGACATATGGGTAATTGCAACTATTAGAAAATAGCTATATATTAGTAAACAAGTTAGGATATAAAGGAGATAAACTTTATCTCAAACAATTTACCCTAAATCAAGTTAATTTCTCTCGAACATCAATAAGCATGCAAAAAAGGAACAACCCACACCTTAGTCAATTCACTCTGTCGAGCTAAATCCATGTCAATCCAATACCCACTGACCATTGATCAAAAACCTTAGTTCATACTCTTTTTGTGCGATATGGTTCAACACTATAAAGTTTCTTTCTAATTCATGTGTGCGCGTATCTTTTAGATCATGCCTTCACAAAGAGTTGTTTGAGGTCGTTCTTCTAAGAGGGATGTTGATTCCTAGGATCAAGGGGTGCCCAGTGCACCAAAAATGAAACCCCAAGGAGAGGTCACAAATGTTGAGTTCCAGGAAACTATCAAGATGTTGAATCAAGTTGTGACCAACCAAGTGGAGCAACAAGAGAGAATCGATAGGAACTGGTTGTTACATCTTGGATGTGTGAGTTGTTATGGATGAATACTCTAGGCTTCACCGGTTCAAGTTTCACTAGGGATTCAGAAAACTTTATGGAAGACTTGTAGAAAGTGTTTGAGGTGATGCATGTTATAGATGCTAAGCATGTGGAACTAGTTGCATACCAACCCAAGGGTGTTGCAAGGATCTGGTATGACCAATGGAAGAAGAGTAGAGTTGAAGGAGCACCAATTGTGAATTGGGTTGTGTTTGAAGGTGACTCCATGGGGTGTTTATTCCCCTGTGAGCTGAGAATTGCCAAGGTAAGAGAATTCATCAATCTTAAGCAGGAAACCATGAGTGTGCATGAGTATAGCCTCAAGTTCACTCAACTTTCCCGCTATGCTATGGAGATGGTTACTGATATGAGGAGCAGGATGAGTCTATTTGTATCTAGGTTGTCTTTCTTTTCAAGTGAGGAGGGTAAGGCAACTATGCTTATAGGAGACATTGACATAGCAAGGCTTATGATACCTGTGCAAAAAGGTTAATGAGGCTAAGCTGAGAAATAGAGAAGAGTTCCAGAACAAGAAGGCCAAAACAAATGGTAATGAGTTTGGGCAGCATAAGAGCAATGCAAACCGGTCATCCTTTCTACAAAAACCAAATGACCCTACTCCATCATCTGTTAGAGCACCTCCACAAAAGAACAAAGGTGAGTTCAACAATAAGAATTCTCAGAACTTTAGAGCTAGACCTGGACAATCTGAAAATAGTGTGGCATACGGAGGTAATTAGACTGCTACATGTGCTAAATAGGGTAGGAACCACATAGGAGCGTCTTGTGATTGCTCCGCTAGTTGCTTCAAGTGTTGTCAGGTGGGCCACTTCATGAGAGAGTGCCCAAAGAATAGGAAGGGAGGTGGTAATGGGGGCAATAGGGCCCAGTCTTCTTCAGCGGCTCCTTTATACAAAGTTGCACCTAGAGGAGCTACTTCAGGGACAGACGGAGGATCAAACCGTCTATATTGTATCACAAGTTGCAAATAGCAAGAGAGTTCACCTGATGTCGTCACTAGTATGATCAATGTCTTTACTTTGGATGTATATGCGTTTCTTGTTCAGGTGTGAGTCTATATTTTATGACTCTTTATATTATTCCCAAACAACATCTTAAGCCCTTCAGTGTTTCCACACGTGTTGGCGAGTCTATTCTAGTCGATAGAGTTTATCTTGATTGTACCAATTCTGTCAATCACAAGGACAACATGGCTAACTTAGTTGAGCTAGATATGGTGGACTTTGATGTTATTCTAGGTATGCAGTGGGTTCATGCATGTTATACCTTAGTTGATTGTGGAACTCGAGTTGTAAGGTTTTAGTTTCCTAATGAGCTTGTTATAGAGTTGAGGAATAGTTCAGTAGTGCCTAAGGGTTATTTTATTTCATACCTTAAGGCGAGAAACTTAGTTTCTGTCATGACCCAGGGGTACCCCCTAGATGTAACATGACATATAGAATCCCGAAGGACTTTACAAAAGCCTCTTAGTCCTCATAACATAAGTAAATAGAATAATGAGGGAAAACATATTTCAAGTCTCAAACAGTTTTTCATAAAATAAATCAGAAGTCTAGACACTTTGTCTCAACATAGCCATCTATTACAATCTTGAATAAAATAGGGTCTAGCCCATACAACATTCTCAAAAGGGAAAGTACATAAAAGAAACTAAACATAAGGAAATTTGTCCTCGAATCATGAGGACTCACCAAGTTTGGGAAACAATCAAGTCCAAGCTCTAGCCACAAGAATAAGCACCTCGAGTACCGGACCCTACACTTGGGGAAAATGTAGGCAAGTAGGCGTTAGTACAAATATTCACCAAGTATGATAGCCATACATAAAAACATTTAAAACATGCTAAAAGAGACATTTCAATTGAAAGCATGCAATTTACCAAGTTAAACATAGCATAAGAGGTTTGAAATTATAATTCATAAGACAACCAATATAGCGATTCATCATCTTTGAAAACTTTGAACTCATATACAAAGCTTGTTGAGTAATCATAGTTCATTATTCATGTTCTTATTCTTGTCGTGGGAATAAGCCATAACCGACATCAGACCGTGTAAGCTATAACATGATCACCCAATGTTACCCACACCAAAAAGTGTTGTCCTACATACCTAAGCTAGAACCATGGTTTGTTAGCTTAGGTAGATCCACTAGCTAGATATCCTATGGGGGAACATAGCTTATTGGATAAGTAGACTTTTACTAGAAACATGTCCTCGACTGTCAAGAGGGCTTCCATCTCAAGAGATTGTTTCTAGAAACCCAGCCTCAACTGATGTGAGGGCTCTCATCTCATATCAATATTCACTCGGTGCTAAGCATTAATCCCACCGAGTACATTTTAAGTCTTGACTTAACTCATGTTTCATGGAAGAATGTCCTTGACAATCAATCCAGCATAGTTCATTAGGATAGCTCTTAGATCATGCGTGAGAAAATATTTCACCGTCACATGTCTACATGTACATCATAGATTCAATTAGGTGAGAAAGCTTTTCAATCTTAAAATATTCATTATGTAAGAAAACCTTTCACATCATGTTCATTTATAGGTATGTAAGATGGAATGTCCTTTCAACAACACAACAGCAATATCATAATCAGTGACACTTCACTCTTAAAGTGTTCGTAACGCATTTATATAGATTTCATAAAACATGCATAATTTCATACTTTGCTCTTTCAAGGTTCAATCAACACATCAATAATTCTAGCATTAGACATGAATATAATCATAATTCAAGTGATTCTATCGGTTCATGCATAATTTCATAACATTCCTCTTTCATCAACAAAGACCCACATCATAAGATCACAATTGAGAAATATGGGAATTTCATGAGTTCTTTGGGATACATCATAAAAACCATAGGAAATCATCAATTCATGCTTAATATAACATTATTAAATCATTAGAATCAAGTTTGAAAGGAACCCGTGACTTTTGAATCAAACCCTAAAACCATGGATGAAAACTACCATACCTTACTATCAAAACCCAAAAAATAAATGTACAAAAGCTTGATCTTGAACCCTATCTTGAATCTCCTCCTTATTCTTCTTATTCTTCTTCCTCTTCTTCTTCAAGTTTTTGAGAGAGAAATATTTTAGAGAGGATGAACTTTGGGAATTATTTTGGGTTTTGGAATAAATGACTTAATTAGGTGAGCTTTGGAGTTAAAATTACTTATATAGGGGTCCTAGGGTTTGGAAAGACGACATATCTTTTAGTTAAAACAATTTAGAAAAGACCCAAGAAGTCCCCTGACAGGAAACTTCCGAAATGGCATGATGGAGGCATTCACGACATTATCACCACGGCCCGTCAAATCGGTCATGACGAATTTTATCCTGACAGTGCTTCACTATTTTGGGAATAACTTTTTACTCCGAGATGGGAATTGGGAAAACTCAATGGAGTTGGAAAGAGGACTCAGAGAACTTAAATTTGATAGTTCACGGCCCACCTAATTCATTTTTAGCTAAGAGATATGAAAATTTAAAGTTGACTCTACACTCTAAGTCTAGTGAATAGCCATTCACGTAAGGCTCTATGAGCCGTGGTGCCTCTCAAGGTCATGGTCTAGTAACTAGGAAATCTTGCCCTTAACCCCGAAAAACTAAGTCATCTCCATGACCCCTCCCACGAGACGTCTAAGCCTTCACGAGCCGTGAAGTGGCTTTTGTGGAGGAGGCCGAGTTGGGGTATTCTTAGGGAGCTACTGCCTCACCACCAAGGGTGGTACCACAGGCCGTGGTGACCACCACAATCTGTGAAGAATCTCGTGAGAAGGTAGGCAGTTCATAGGGAACTTGGGAAGCCTTGGCCCTTTCCCTTGGCTATTGCCCTCACCCTTTGCTTGTTGCCCTCACCCTAAGCCCTAGTTTAGCCTACTAGTTTCCTGGGTTTACAATATCTCCCCATTGGGAACATTCGTCCACAAATGACTCTTTAGACACCTTACGGAAGTAAAGACTCAAGACTAGTACCCCATCATTCATGTAACATGATCAAATGCACATAACAAAGAGGAAAACATCTACTCCAATTCAACATACTCAATGCATCACAAGGAGGAAGTANAAATGACTCTTTAGACACCTTACGGAAGTAAAGACTCAAGACTAGTACCCCATCATTCATGTAACATGATCAAATGCACATAACAAAGAGGAAAACATCTACAACAATTCAACATACTCAATGCATCACAAGGAGGAAGTAGGAACTACATCTAACAATCCATTATGCATGAAATTTCAACATTTCTCATGTTCTTAGGTGGAATTACCTTCTAGAACCTCAAAGGCATGCTCAACACAATCTCATGGAGCCAATATGCAAATTACTCTCAAAGAGCATAATTAAAGCATGTTAAACAATTCATCCCATGAATCATATAGGAAACTCTTACTCAATGCACAACAACATGAGGAACATCAACCATTTAAGCTCATTTTCTTTTTAAACATAAATTTCTCATGAACATGCATAACATAGGGAAATCATGGAAAACCCATATAACACACATGACTCCCAAAACAAGGAAAAACTCAAGAGGAACTCATCATCTCAAGCTATAATAGTAGTAGAAGGAAAATGATGAGGCTAACAGCACATCATATCGGCTTCGGCCTCCCAAGTAGCACCCTCAACAAAATGATTCCTCCATAACATATTTACGGAAACAACTTCCTTGTTTCTCAACTTCTTAACTTGTCGGTGTAAGATCTAAACCGAAATATCATCATAAGAAAACTTTCATCAAACCCCCAACCCTTCTAAAGGGATTATGAATGTCGGATCCCAAACACACTTCTTAAGCATAGAGACATGAAACACCGGATGCACCGAAGCCAAGTTACTTAGCAATTCTAACTCACAGGCCATCTTAGCAATACGCCTCAAATTTTGGTATGGCCCTACATATCGAGGACTAAGTTTCCCCTTCTTTACCAATCTCGCAACACCCTTCATAGGTGAAATTTCCAAGTGGATCAAATCATGAATATTAGGGACACTCAACAACCTTGCTATCTATGCACCCCATCTCTCCCTTTGCAGAAAGCTTCAACTAATTCCTTAAATACCACTTCTTTTCAAGTCAACCATAATTGTATCAAGCCCTTGCTTAGCTTTCACATTAGCCACAAAAGACAGCTCGGACCCATTGTAAACCATGATACCACCCTTGGTGGAGTCCACTAATTGAACACTTAATCGGGAAAACCTATGAAATTCCTGAACCAACACATTATTATCATCATCTACATGAGCCATACTTCCCATAGACCACCTACTAATAGAATCTGCTACTACATTAGCTTTACCGGGGTGATGATGAACATTCATGTTGTAATCCTTCAATAATTCTAGCCACCCCCTTTGGTGAAGATTTAAATCCTTTTGACTAAACACATACTGTAAACTCTTGTGATTGGTAAACCAATCAACATGAACCCCATATAAATAATGCCACAAAATCATTAAGGCAAAAACAACCACCGCTAATTAAAGGTCATATGTAGGATAATTCTTCTCATGGACTTTAAGTTACCTTGAAGCATAGGCAATCACCTTAGCATTTTGCATAAGCACATCCTAATCAAACTCTAGAGGTATAACAATACACCACAAAGCCATTTGTACCTTCCGGTAAAGTCGACACCGAAGCGGATGTAAGTTGATCCTTCAACTCTTGGAAACTTTTCTCAAAAGCTTCCGACCAAATGAACTTATCCTTCTTTTGAGTCAAATCCGTCATCTGAGAGGCAATGGAAGAAAATTCCTAAACAAACCTTCTATAATAACCGGCAAAACCGGAAAAGCTTCTAATGTCCAAAGGAGTTAGAGTTCTTGGCCAACTCTTGACCGCATCCATCTTCTTAGGATCCGCCTCAATACCCCTACTTGACACAATATGACCAAGGGAAGCCACGAACCTTAACCAAAATTTACACTTGCTAAACTTTGGGAAAAGTTGATGGTCCTTAAGAACTTGCATTACAATCCTCAAATGGTCAACATGTTTATTCTCACTCCTTGAATAGATCAAAATGTCATCAATGAACACAATCATAAACATGTTAAGGTATTGTCTAAACACCCTATTCATCAAGTCCATAGATGCTTCCAGAGCATTAGTCAACCCAAACGACATTATCACAAACTCATAATGACCATACCAGGTTCTAAAATTCGTTTTTGGAATATCTTCACCTCTTACCCTTAATTGCGGATAACCCGATCAAAGGTAAATTTTCGAGAAATAACTAACCCCTTGAAGTTGATCAATACAAAAATCCATTTCTCTCACCCTAACTAGGTGGCAAAAGCAACTTTTAGTCATCATCCATTTTAACCTTCAAATAAGGAACAACTAACCTCTAGCTATAGAACTTCCCTCCTTCCACTTTAGGATAGTCTTATTCGGGAACTAACAATTTGACTACACATATTCTACAATAACTATAAGAACAGTGTAGCCCATCCATACCAAGAATAACATCAAAATCTAACATGTCTAGCTCTGCCAAATCAACAAGGGTAACTCTCTGGGTAGGGAAATGGGGCTTTTTCTATAAAGCCTCTCAGTCACCACAGAATCACCAAAAGGAGTAGAGACAGAAAAAGGTTCTAACAACACATAAAAGAGCATATCAAATCTCATTGAAACATATGGCGTCACAAAAAAAAAGTAACATTTGTATCTAATAAAACATATACACCTATTAGGAAGAATATCAATACACCAATAGCCCTATTTGGAGGATACTCTTGTTCACCTCTACCTTGGGGAGCATAGAATCTATCTTGGTTTGAAGCACTAGTACCCCAATCAATTGGAGGAGCTTTCTTCTCCTCTCTTTCTCTAGCCGTAAGTATTGGGCAATCTCTCATTTGGTGACCACTCTTACCACAACCATAACAACCATATGTGCCATCTAGGTACTTACCCTTATGCTTTCTTCCACACTTAGCACAAGTAGGGAATATGGGTCTACTACCCTTCCCTTGCTACTTAGGGTTAAATACCCTCTCCTTGTTAGACCTTGGGGACACCTTAGATGGGCCTTGTCCGAAAATCCTTTGTCCATACCTCGGATGGCTTTGTCCATTCGACATTTCTTCAAAGGAATTATCATCATCAATTCTAGACCTCTTCTTCTCATTTTAAACTTGTTGGGCAAAAATTACAAGATGAGGAATATCAATATCACGATCAAGCATAGCCATACGACATTGTTTTATTATCAATTCAAACACACCCAACACAAACTTTCTCATTCTTGACCTAGGGTTGGCCACTATAAATGGATCATATGTTGACCACCGAGAGAACATCCAAGCATATTCCTTAATACTTATGTTACCTTGCCGAAGGTTAATAAAGTCAAGTACCCTAGCCTCTCTCATCTCCAATAGGAAAAACTTATCAAGAAAACCATTCTTAAACCTTTCCCACTCCATGGGACCTTCTTCTACCAGTGTCGCTTCTTTCCATTAGTTGAACCACATCTGATCAACATCTTTCAATTGGTATGCGACCAATTATTCTTTCTCTATCGGGGTAACTCCCATAAAGTCCAACACCTTAGAGACCTCATCTATGAGTTCTTGAGGATCTTATTCAATCTTTAACCCATAAAATTCAAGGGTTTCTATTCTGGCTTAAGCCAACATTTGAAAATTCAACCCGAACTTCTCAGTAGTCACTTGCTTAGTCAAAGGATCAACAAGAACTTGAGGATCTTGAGGAAAAGCTCCTTGATCAACATTGTCTCCCTCAATTATACTAGTGAAATCTCCTTGAATAATCAGGTCATGTAGACCACCGAGTAAGGATTAGGAGAGAGAGATTATAGAGTTAAACTTTATGGCACGACTTAAGAGTAAAGAAACAAGTGAAGTTTCCTAATCATCTTGTAGTTTCTCGTTCATAAATGTAGTGCGCTTTACACTCATGAATAAGACTCTACTAGACGTGGCTTATGAGACATCATCCTAGGATCATTCTTACTCTTGTGCTCTGATTATCAAGGGTGACAAGACCTAGGGGTACCCCCTATATGTAAGAGGACATATAGAATCTCGAAGGACTCCACAAAAGCCTCTTAGTCCTAATAACATAAGGCAATATAATAATGAGAGATAACACATTTCAAGTCTCAAAATGTTTTTCATAACAAAAAGCAAAAGTCTAGACACTTTGTCTCAACATAGCCATCTATTACAATCTTAAATGAAATAGGACCTAGCCCATACAACATGTTCAAAAGGGAAAGTACATGAAAGAAACTAAACATAAAGAAAACAATCCTTGAATCATGAGGACTCATAAAGCTCGGGAAAAAATCAAGTCCAAGCTCTAGCCACAAGAATGATCACCTCGAGTACCGAACCCTACACTTGGGGAAAATGTAGGAAAAGTAAGTGTTAGTACAAAAATGCACCAATTATGATAGACATGCATAAAAACATTTAAAACATGTTGAAAGGAAAATTTCATTTTAAAGCATGCAATTTACCAAGTTAAACATAGCATTAGAGGTTTGAAATCATAATTCATAAAACATAAGCCATATAATGCTTCATCATATTTGAAACCTTTGAACTCATATACAAAGCTTGTTAAGTAACCATAGCTTATTATTCGTGTTATTGTTCTTGTTGTGGGAATAAGACTTAACCGACATGAGGCAATGTGAGGTATAATATGATCACCCAGTGTTACCCACACTGAAAAGGGTTGTCCTAATTGCCTAAGGTAGAAACATGGTTTGTTAGCTTACAAGGATCTACTAGCTAAATATTCTATGGGGGTTCATAGTTTATGGGATAAGAAGATTGTTACTAAAAAAACCCAGCCCCGACTGTCGTAAGGGCTTCCATCTCAAGAGATTGCTTCTAGAAACTCAGCCTCAGCTAACATGAGGGCTCCCATCTCATGGCAATATCCACTCAGTTCTAAGTATTAATCCCACATAGTACTTATTAAGTCTTCACTTAAATCATGTTTCACGGAAGAATGTCCTTGAAAATCAATCCAACATAGTTCATTAGGATAACTCTTAGATCATGTGTGAGAAAACCTTTCACTGTCCATGTCTACATGTAAATCTTAGATTCAATTAGGTGAGAAAGCCTTTCAACCTTAGAATCTCATTATGTGAGAAAACCTTTCACATCATGTTGATGCATAGGTGTGTATGTGAAACTTTCCTTTCAACAACACAACAACAATATCATAATCATTGACACTTCACTCTCAAATTGTTCCTAAAGCATTTACATAGATTTCATAAAACATGCATAATCTCATACTTTGCTCTTTCTAGGTTCAAAGCTTACTTTCAATCAACACATCTAAAATTCAAGCATTAGACATG
>NC_064293.1:21004965-21030384 GCF_019186545.1 Solanum stenotomum | reverse complement strand
CTCCCCCTCCTCTTTCTCTTCCTTCTTCTCCTCCTTCTTCTTCTTCTTTTTCTTCTTCTTCTTTTTTCCAGAGAAAGCAATATTTTGGAGAGGATGAACCTTGCAAATTATTTTAGGTTCTGGAATAAATGACTTAATTGGGTGACTTTTGGTGTTAAAATGACTTATATAGCGGTCCATGGCTTAGGCAAAATGACATAGCTTTGAGTGAAAACAATTGGAGAAAAAACCCAAGAAGTCCCCTGACTGGAAACTACCGAAATGGCATAATGGAGGCTTTCACGGGTCGCCATCATCACCACGGCCCGTTAAACGGGTCGTGAAGAATTTCAGCCAAAAAGTGCTTCACAATTTTGGGCATAACTTTTTACTCGGAGATGAGAATTGAGCAAACTCGATGGCATTGGAAAGAGGACTCAAACACCTTTAGTTTGATTGGTTATCGCCAACCTAATTCGTTTTGAGCTAAGAGGTATAATCCTTTGAAGTTTACCGTAAACTTTAAGTCTAGTGAAAAGCCCTTCTGGTGAGGCTCCACAAGCCATGGTACCTCTCGTGTTCATGGTCCAGTAGCTAGGCAACATTCCCCTTCACTCCTAAAAACCAGCTTTGGGCACCTCTTCCTCCTCCTCCTCCTCCTTCTCCTCCTCCTTATTCTTCTTCTTATTATTCTTCTTCTTCTTCTTCTTCTTCTCCTTTTTCCTCTTCTTTATCTTCTTCTTCTTCTTCTTTCCATAGAAAGCAATATTTTGGAGAGGATGAACGTTGCAAATTATGGTGGGTTTTGGAATAACTGACTTAATTCGGTGA
The DNA here is from genome assembly GCF_019186545.1 of Solanum stenotomum. Lineage (NCBI taxonomy): Eukaryota > Viridiplantae > Streptophyta > Magnoliopsida > Solanales > Solanaceae > Solanum > Solanum stenotomum. The sequence goes on along the minus strand of NC_064293.1, from coordinate 21,029,574 downwards.
GTTTTGGGGTTAAAATGACCTATATATGGGCCCATGGCTTGGGAAAATTGACATAGTTTTAAGTTAAAATAATTGGAAAAAAACCCAAGAAGTCCCCTGACTGGAAACTGCGGAAAGGGCATCATGGAGGCTTTCACGGGTCGCCATCATTACCATAGCCCGTCAAACGGGTCGTGAAGAATTTCAGTGTGAAAGTTCTTCACAATTTTAGGCATATTTTTTACTCGGAGATAGGAATTGAGCAAACTCAATGGCATTGGAAAGAGGACTCAGACACCTTTTGTTTGATTGGTTATGACCAACCTAATTCGTTTTGAGCTAGGAGGTATGATCATTTGAAGTTGACCGTAAACTCTAAGTCTAGTGAAAATCCCTTTAGGTGAGGCTCCACGAGCTTTGGTGCCTATCGTGATCATGGACTAGTAGCTAGGCAACCTTCCCCTTAACCCCCAAAAACCAGCTTGGGGCATCTCCTCCTCCTCCTCCTTCCCCTCCTCCACCTCCTCCTCCTCCCCCTCCTCCTTCACCTCCTCCTCCTCCCCCTCCCCCTCGTCCTCCCGATCCCCCTCCTCCTCCCCCTCCTCATCCTCATCCTCCTCCTCCTTCTCCTACTTCTCCTACTCCTTCTTGTTCTTCTTCTTGTTCTTCTTCTTTCTATAGAAAGAAATATTTTGGAGAGGATGAACGTTGAAAATTATTTTGGGTTTTGGAATAAATGACTTAATTTGGTGAGTTTTGGTGTTAAAATAACTTATCTAGGGGTCTATGGCTTCGGCAAAAAGACATAGCTTTGACTTAAAACAATTGGAAAAAAAACCCAAGAAGACCCCTGACTGCAAACTGCCGAAATGGCATGGTGGAGGTTTTCACGGGTCGCCCTTATCACCACGGCCCGTCAAACGGGTCGTGAAGAATTTCAGCCTAAAAGTGCTTCACAATTTTGGGCATAACTTTTTACTCGGAGATGAGAATTGAGCAAACTCGGTGGCATTGGAAAGAGGACTCAGACACCTTTAGTTTGATTGGTTATGGACAAACTAATTCGTTTTGAGCTAGGAGGTATAATCATTTGAAGTTGACCGTAAACTCTAAGTCTAGTGAAAAGCCCTTCAGGTGAGGCTCCACGAGCCATGGTGTCTCTCGTGTTCATGGTCCAGTAACTAGGCAACCTTCCCCTTAACCCCCAAAAACCATCTTGGGGCACCTCCTCCTCCTCCTCCTTCTCCTCCTTCCCCTCCTTCCCCTTCTCTTCCTCCTCCTCCTCCCCCATCTCCTTATCCTCCTTCTCCTCCTCTTCCTCCTCCTCCTACTCCTTCTTCTTCTTCTTCTTCTTCTTCTTCTTCTTCTTCTTCTTCTTCTTCTTCTTTAATTGGGTGAATTTTGGGGTTAAAATAACTTATATATCGGTCCATGGCTTGGGCAAAATGACATAGCTTTGAGTTAAAACAATTGGAAAAAAACCCAAGAACTCCCCTGACTGGAAACTGCTGAAATGGCTTGATGGAGACTTTCATGGGTCGCCATCATCACCACGGTCTGTCAAATGGGTCGTGAAGAATTTCAACCTGAAAGTGCTTCACAATTTTGGGCATAACTTTTTACTCGGAGAAGGGAATTGAGCAAACTCGGTGGCATTGGAAAAAGGACTCGGATACCTTTAGTTTGATGGTTATGGCCAACCTAATTCGTTTTGAGCTAAAAGGTATGATCATTTGAAGTTGACCGTAAACTCTAAGTCTATCGAAAAGCCCTTCAGGTGAGGCTCAACGAGCCGTGGTGCCTCTCGTGTTCATGGTCCAGTAGCTAGGCAACCTTCCCCTTAACCCCTAAAAGCCAGCTTTGGGCACCTCCTCCTCGTCCTCCTTCTCTTCCTCCCCCTCATCCTCCTCCCCCTTCTCCTCCTCCTCCTCCTCCTCCTTCTCTTTCTCCTTCTTCTTCTTCTTCTTCTTCTTTCCAGAGAAAGAAATATTTTGGAGAGGAAGAATGTTGCGAATTATTTTGGGTTTTCAAATAAATGACTTAATTGGGTGAGTTTTGGGGTTAAAATTACTTATATAGGGGTCCATGGCTTGGGCAAAATGACATAGCTTTGAGTTAAAACAATTGGAAATAAATCCAACCCTGACTGGAAACTGCCGAAATGGGATGATAGAGGCTTTCACGGGTCGCCATAATCACCACGGCCCGTCAAACGGGTCGTGAAGAATTTCTGCTTGAAAGTGCTTCACAATTTTAGGCATAACTTTTTACTCGGAGATGGGAATTGAGCAAACTCGGTGGCATTGGAAAGAAGACTCAGACACCTTTAGTTTGATTGTTTATGGNAGGATGAACGTTGTGAATTATTTTGGGTTTTCAAATAAATGACTTAATTGGGTGAGTTTTGAGGTTAAAATTACTTATATAGGGGTCCATGGCTTGGGCAAAATGACATAGCTTTGAGTTAAAACAATTGGAAAAAAACCCAACCCTGACTGGAAACTGCCGAAATGGGATGATAGAGGCATTCACGGGTCGCCATAATCACCACGGCCCGTCAAACGGGTCGTGAAGAATTTCTGCTTGAAAGTGCTTCACAATTTTGGGCACAACTTTTTACTTGGAGATGGGAATTGAGCAAACTCGGTGGCATTGGAAAGAAGACTCAGACACCTTTAGTTTGATTGTTTATGGCCAACCTAATTCGTTTTGAGCTAAGAGGTATGATCATTTGAAGTTGACCGTAAACTCTCAGTCTAGTGAAAAGCCCTTCAGGTGAGGCTCCACGAGCCATGGTGCCTCTCGTGTTCATGGTCCAGTAGTTAGGCAACCTTCCCCTTAACCCCTAAAAACTAAGTCATTTCCATGACCCCTCCCACGAGCCGTCTAAGCCTTCACGAGTCATAAAATGGCTCGTGTGGAGTAGGCCAGCTTGGGGCAGCCTTGGGGTGTTACTGCCTCACTACCATGGGTGGTCCCACAGGTCGTGGTTACCACCACGACCCACGAAGGCTCTCATGGAAAGGTGCACAGTGCATAGGGAACTTGTCACCCTTGGCCCTTTCACTTGGCTCTAGACCTCACCCTTAGCCCTAGTTTAGCCTACTAGTTTCCGGGGTGTTAAAGTTTCCAAGAGGTGCATCTATCACTTAGTACGAGTTAATTACTCCAATGTTGAGACACAACCTATTCAGTCAATTCCAGTTGTGAGTGAGTTTCTAGAGGTCTTTTCATATGATCTTCCCAAAGTCTCTCCTGAGATAGAAATAGACTTCGGTATAGATATTCTTCGTGATACTCAACCTGTCTCTATTCCACCATATAGAATGGCTCTAGTTTAGTTGAAAGATCTACTTGGAAAAGGCTTTATTTGACCCAGTGTCTCATCTTGGGGCACTCCGATCTTATTTTTGAGGAAGAACGATGGTTCACTTAGGATGTGTATTGATTACTACAAATTGAACAAGGTTACAATTAAGAATAAGTTTCCACTTCCGAGAATTGATGATCTATTTGATCAACTTCAAGGTGCCACTTGTCTATCTAAGATAGACCTCAGATTCGGCTTGTCACGATCCAGGGTTACGAAGATGTAACATGGCGTATAGAACCCCGAAGGACTCCATACAAGCCCTTAAGCTCTCATAACATAGGAAATAGAATACTAAGAGTAAAAATAATAGTCCAAGTCCAAACATTTATAAAACGAAAAGCTGAAGTCTAAACTCATTTCTCAACATAGTACTCTAATACAATTGAATGATGTTTGGCCTAGCCCATATATCATATCAAAAAGGGAAATAAAAGAAATGGAAACTAAACAAGAACTCCATCCTCGAAGCATGAGGACTCACCAACGCTCGGGAAATCACGAACTCTAAAACTAGCCACGAGACTCAGAAAGTTTTCTGTCAGACCCTACATTTGGGAAACTGTAGGCAAGAGCATGCATTAGTACAAAACAAAGTACCAAGTATGATAGTCATGCATAAAACATTTAAAACATGCTAAAAATGGACATTTCATTTCAAGACATGCAATTGACCAATTTAAACATCGTCTCAAAGTGTTATAAAACATAAGTCATAAATCATGGTCAATGCAAGCTAACTTCTTCTTTAACATCTCTGAACTCTTAATTAATACTCCTTGAGTAACCTTAGCTCATCATTACTTGTGGGGAAATATCGTTAACCGATATAAGACCATGTGATCTATAACATGGGATCCAATGTCTACCCTACTCCAAAAATTAATTGTTCTACTTCCCTAAGGTAGAACCTTGAACTTGTAGCTTAAGTGGATCAACTAGCTAATCAACGTATTTGGAAACATAGTTATGGGATAAGGAGATGGCTACTAGAAACCCAGACTCTACTTCGTGAAGGCTTCCATCTCATGAAATCACTTTGGACCCAGACTTTACTACGTGAGAGCTTCCATCTCATATACAATATCCACTCGGTGCAAAGCATAAATTCCCATGGAATAGTCATTTCTTAGTGGACTTCATTATTCATGAAAGGTTGCCATTGGCCTACCGATTTAAGCTAGTTTCGTTAAGATAGCTCCTAGTCATTGATTCAATTAGGTGAGAAAGTCTTTCAACCAAATACTCCTTTCAATATTAGAAAACCTTTCACATCATGCTAGTATGTATTTTAGTGAGAATATCCTTTTACAACACAACATCATCATTAGAACTTTACTCTCAAAGCAGCTTCAAAACATTTGCATAGATTTCATAAAACAATGCATAAGTCCATAATTCACCTCCTTCAGGTCAAAACCCAATTTCGATAATCAACTCTTAGAAAATATTTGTTACATACAAATTTCATCATAAATTCATGCAGAACTAGTAGTACATGCTAAATTTCATAAGACTCTACCTTCAAGATCAAAATCCCTCAACTTAGGGTTCATAACTTAAAAACATAGGGATCACATGGCTTCATAGGGGAATTCATCATAAAAGCATTGAAATTCATCAATTCATGCATAGAAGATCATAATTAACTTATTTGAATCAAAAAATAAAGAGAACCCATGATAATAGATGAAAACCCCAACTCAATTGGGGAATTCTACCTTTTGAAATAGAGAGATTTAGGAACTCCATGGATGAAAGGAATCCATGGATGAAAACTATCATACCTTAACTCCAAATTCTAGCCTTCAATGGAGAAATTGGAAGCTTAGCTTAAAATACTAGGTGAATCCTTCTTCTTCTTCTTCTTCAAGTTTCTAGAGAGAGAATGAGAGGAATTGGTTTTCTTTTTGGGAATTTGGAAGAGTGAAATAAATAAGGTGCATTTGGGGATTAAAAGGCTTATATAGGGGTTCTAAATGGTGGAAAAATGACATAGTATAGGAACTAATTAATTAGGAAAATACCCAACTGTCCCTAAAAATAATTGCCAATCAGTGAACCATGAGACCACCACGGACGGACTATGGATGGACTTACAGGCCGTCCTGCACAGTCGTGGTCTATGGTCACAGACTTTTCCCTTGACCTATGGCTCTTGAACCACGAGGAGTGGACCAACATATGGTCCATAGGTCCCACCGTGGTTCATGGCTAGGACAACTTTTGGGCGGCCCTCTCAACGGGCCCCACCTACGGCTCGTGGCTTGACCCACAGCTTGTGGTTGGGTCCTCGTAGATTACACTTATAAGTTCTGAAAAGCTTCTAGTTTAGTATTTTTAATATGGGGTGTTACAATATCTCCCCCTTGGGACCATTCGTCCTTGAATGAGATTTAAACTGGTTCAAAATTGGTAGGAGAGGAACTAACAACCCAACCTATGATGTAATGCATAAAACCAAGGAGGAACTATCGACTCCAAGCTAGGATATTCTCAAAACAACATAAGAGGGGTGAACTAACTCTATTAGCCGATTATGAATGCAATGCACATAAATAAGGAGGAAATATCAACTCCAAACTCAACATACTCAAATGCAACATAAGGAAGTTAGAACTACATCTAGCAACCCAATATGCATGAATTCTCAAAACTTCTCAACTTTCTCATGTTCAAGGAGGAACTACCTTCTCCAAGCTAAAAGCATGCTCAACATAGTCTCATTGAGCTTCTATGCAATTTACTCTCAAAAAGCATAGATAAGGCATGTTCATCAATTCGTCTCATGATGTCTACAGGCAAGTCATACTCAATACACAACAACATGAGAAAGATAAATCATATAAACTCATTTTGTTTCAAAACAAAAGTTTTCATGAACATACATAATCATAAGGAAATCATGGAAAACACAGAAAAACACATGACTCCCAAAACAAGAATAACTAAAGAGGAACTCAGTACCTCAAGCTAGAATAGGAGTAGAAGGAAATAGATGAAGATATTGGTACATCATATCGGCCTCAGCCTCTAAAGTAGCATTCTCAACTAATTGATTCTTCCATAAAACCTTCATAGAAGCTATTTCCTTGTTTCTCAATCTCTTAACTTGCCGATATAGAATTTCTACCAGAACTTTGTCATAACAGAGACTTTCATCCACTTCCAAACCTTCTAGGGAAACTATGGATGTCGGGTATCCAACACACTTCTTGAGCATTGAGACATCAAAAATGGGATCCACGGTTGCCAACTCCTTTGGCAAGTCTAACTCATAAGGAACCTTACCCATACGCCTCAAAATTTGATATGGGCCTACATACCGGGTACTAAGCTTCCCTTTCTTGCCAAACGTTATTACATCCTTCATGGGTGAGATTTTCGAGTAAACCTAATCGTTGACCTCATAATCTAGATACTTTTTTCTCACATCGACATAAGACTTTTGCCGACTTTGAGCCATTCTCAACCTCTTTCTAATGAGTCGAACTTCTTAATAGCCTCACAAACTAGCTCGGGACCTATTAGGGCAACTTAACCCACCTCAAACCTTCTACCATACAAGCCCTAAAATTGAGCTATTTAAATACTTGAGTGATAACTGTTATTGTAAGCAAACTCAATCAACGGCAAATGGTCGTCCCTATTTCCTTTAAAATCGATCACACAAACCCTTAGCATATCTTCCAATGTTTAAATAGTATGCTCTGCTAGCCCATCGGTATGGGGATAAAAAGTCGTGCTAAGCTTAAACTTAGTACCAAGTCCTTTTTAGAATGACTTCAAAAACTAAGAAGTGAATTGGGTACCATGATCGGAAATAATGGACAAAGGCGCTCCATGTATCCTTACCATCTCTCTTAAGTACAACTTGACATAGTCCTTCACCGATTAGGAAACCTTGAAGGGAAGGAAATGATCCAATTTCGTCATTCGATCTATTATCACCCAAATAGAGTCGTGTTGTTGCCGGGTGCGAGGCAAACCAACAATAAAGTATATATTCAAGTCTTCCTACTTCCAAGTAGGAATGCTAGTTTCTTGGGATAAACCTCTCGGTTTTTGATGCTCAACCTTCACTTGCTAGAAATTTGGACACTTAGACACAAACCTCAAAATATCCTTCTTCCTCCCATTCCACCAATAGACTTCCTTGTAAATTGCGGTACATCTTGGTGGCTCCCTGGTTAATAGAATACCACGAGCTATGAGCTTTTGTCAAAATTTGTTCCCTCAAATCATCAACATTTAGAACACATAAACGACCTTGGTATCTAAGGACACCATCTCTCCCTTGGGAGAAAGCCCTAAGGGACTTCTTGAGTACCGCCTCTTTCAATTCTACCAAAAATTTGATCAAGACCTTTGTTGGCTTTCACATCCGCTACAAAAGATGACTCGGAACCATTGTGAACCATCACACCACCTTTGGTAGAGTCCACTAGTTGAATACCTAATCGAGCCAATCTATGAACATCTCGAACCAAATCTTTATTTTCTTATTTAATGTGAGCAACACTTCCCATGGAAAACCGACTAAGAGCATCCGCTAAAACATTAGCATTACCGGGGTGATAAAGGACACTTATGTTGTTATCTTTCACAAACTCAAGCCACCATCTTTGGCGAAGATTCAAATCTTTTTGAATAAACATGTATTGCAAGCTCTTGTGTTTGGTAAACACATCTACATGTACTCCATATAAATAGTGTCTCCAAATATTTAAGGCAAAAATGACCGCCGCTAAATCAAGGTCGTGAGTAGGATAATTCTTCTCATTAATTTTTCGTTGTCTTGAGGCATAGGAAATAAATTTCCCATTTTGCATAAGCACACACCCTAGCACAATTCTTGGGGCATCATAATAAACCGCAAAACCATCAGTTCCATCTAGTAAGGTCAACACCGGAGAGGAAGTAATTCTATCTTTTAACTCTTCTAACATGTTTCTGACCATATGAACTTAGCCTTCTTTTTAGTCAAAGGGGAGATAATTGAAGAGAAACCCTCAACAAACCTTCTATAGTAACCGGCCAAACCAAAGAAGCTTCTAATATTCGAGGTAGTTAGAGATCTAGGCCAACTCTTGACCCCATTCATCTTTCTAGGATACTCCTCAATACCCTTGCTTGAAATAATATGACCAAGGAAAGCTACAGATCGAAACAAAAATTCACATTTGCTAAACTTGAAAAAAAGTTGTTGATCCTTAAGAATTTGCAACACGATCCTCACATGATCAACATTCTCATCCTCACTGCTTGAGTAGATCAAAATATCATCAATGAACACAATTATAAACATGTAAAGGTATTGTCTAAACACTCTATTCATCAAGTCCATAAATGTCACCGCAGCATTAGTCAACCTAAAGGACATTACCAAAAACTCATAATGACCATACCGAGTTTGAAAAGTCATCTTCGAAATGTCATCATCTTTCACCCTCAATTGGTGATAACCCAATCGGAGATCAATCTTAGATAAATAACTTGCCCATTGAAGTTGATCAAACAACTCATCTATCCTTGGGAGAGGATGCTTGTTCTTAATAGTCACCTTGTTCAATTATCGATAATTAATGCACATATGAAGAGCGTTATCCTTCATTTTAATGAACAAAACTAGAACACCCCATGGTGAGATACTCGGTCGGATGGAACCCTTATCCAACAAGTCCTTTACATGTTCTTTCAACTCCTTTAGTTCTGCCGGAGCCATACGGTAAGGAGGAATAGAGATAGGTTACGTATCTGGTAGAATGTCAATATCGAAGTCTATTTCTTGCTCAGGAGGAATACTGGGTAAGTCATCTGGAAACACTTCGGGAAACTCATTAACAAAGAGGACCGATTCAAGATAAGGAGTTTTAGAATCTACATCCCTCACACTAACTAAATGGTAAAAGCAACCCTTAGAAATCATCTTTCTAGGTTTAACATAGGAAACAAACTGACCTTTAGGCATAGAATTCCCCCCCTTCCACTCTTGGATAGGCTCATTTAGGAACTGAAACTTGACTACACGAGTTCTACAATCGATAGAAGCATAGCAAGAGTGTAACCAATCCATACCTAAGATAACATCAAAAATTTAGATCATCAAGCTCTACCAAGTCAACAAGAGTAACTCTATGGTAAAAGGAAGCGAGACACTTTATATAGACCTTCTTAGCCACCACTGAATCACTAACATGAGTATAGATAGAAAAAGGTTCTAACAACACATCCGGGAGATCATAAAACCTCATAGCCACATATGGCGTCACAAAAGACAAAGTAGCACCGGGATCAATTAAAGCATATACATCAAGTTGATATACTTTCAACATACCTGTAACCACATTCAGGGAACTCTATTATTCACCTATAGTCTGAAGAGCATAGGAACGGTTTTGCTTAGGAGCATTGGAACACGAACCACTAGGATTAGCTTGCTTTCTCTCTCTTCCCTTAACCTTAAGCATCATGCAATCCCTCATTTTGTGACCAGTTTTACCACAACCATATGTGCCGGCTAGAAACCTACCATCATGTTTACTTCCACCACTACTAGAAATTAGGCCTACGACAACAGATTTTTTAGCAACGTTGAAGAAACTGTTACTATAGATTGTCTGTTGCAATAGCGTGCACCATTGCCAAGAGATTTGGGTGATTTTGATACAACTAAGTAATAAATATGTTGCCACTGTATAAAAACCGTTGCAATAGACTTACATATTGCAACAACTAGTAGAACCGTTGCCATAAAGGCATCTATGGCAACATTTAACACGAAATATTTTCTATTGGAACAGTTATTAAATCCCTCCATAGTGTCCCTCTCTTCTTTTGGCTAAATCCGCCAAAAACTTTTCATTCTAGTTTATTTTTAATTAATTTCTTAAATATTATTTATTTTTCTCTCTAATAGATATTGATACAAAAAAGGCAAACATTTTCTTAATCCATTTCTCATCTCTTCAACAAGCAGAACAAAAAACGTTGTCACTCTTCTCCTCTTTGATCTAATTTTTCATCCATTTAGGGCAAGCTTGTGGAGTTTTGCAGTGGTATGAATCTTATGGTAAGTCCTTCATGTCTTTCATTTTTGGGCAAAGTTAAACCCATTTTTTTCTTCAAATCTAAACACATTTCTCTGTTCAAACCTCTTGTGAAATCTAAGGAAATGGAGGGCTGAAGGTTTTCTTGTGAAATCTAAAAAAAAACTTGATGTTTTCTTCTTCAACTGCTGGAGGTTCTCTTCTTCAACCGAGGTTATAGTTGAAGAAGCTTCAAGTTTGAGCTTTTGAGGTTTTCTTCTTGAATCTCTTCTTTTGTCTCTAATCTTTGAGGTATTGTTAGTGTATTTGATATATTTTTTCAGATTGTGGGTTTTTCCCATTAAATTGTAGCTACTGTGGGTTTAAAATTTTGTTGGTAATTATGGTGAAATTGATTACTCTAGACCATATTTCTCTTATCATTGATGTTGGATTTCTTGTTCCATGAGTTTTTCAATCGGGTTTGAATAGCCTTGCATTGATGATTTCTTCCTTTATTTCACCTCTCACTTGAGTAGGATGTGAGTAATTTATGTTTCATTATTTTTGAAGAATTACATTAAAGCAACAGGAAACAAGAGATACATTAGCATGAAAATGGAAAAAACTAAAATTTGCTACTAGTTGGTATTAGAACTTTTGACATAAAAATCTAAAACTTGATATAATTCTAGATCAGATAACCATAACCAATTGAACTCATAATAATACTTTATTAGCTCAACTAAAACAAATACAAGCATGATATCACGGATCCAAAAAAATAGCTTCCATGGACATTATGTTAAAATGTAAAATAAATCACAAACCTATGAATTCCTTAATTTTTATGTTTGTTGTAGCATTAGTTAAAAGAAAAAATTTAAAATTGTTCAAGGAAATCTACTTGAGGATTCAATGCCAATGAGTGTTCTGGCGAGCCCCTCAATTTCTTATTGTTGGTATACGAGATGACTAAGCACTAGTGGGATCACACAACTACTTCCATGATTAAGTACCTGATTCAATAAGAAGCTTAGGTATTTATTTTACCTAAGTGTGATTGGTGATGCAAATTTCTTAAGCAGCATATTGATGACAATTGTGGATCATGTAAAAGAAAAAGGTGGCAAAAGTTGGTTTGGAAAGAATCTAAATAGCAACATATTGGATTATTTCTACAGTGAACTTGTACATCTGTAATTTCCCTTATAATTTTGTTTAAATGTATGAGTATCAATATGATTAGTTAACTAGTTGAATACTTGTGTATCAATATTATTTGCCTTAAAAATATGTTTTATCACTTTGAAAGAGTGTTCTGCCTTGATTTCTTATCAAAAAGAAAATCAATAGAGATTCTTTTTGGAAATGAATTGAATCCTCAAGGCAACTTATTGGTGTGTTAGAATATGATCTGAACTTCATGTGAATTTAGTGAGTATTTTCCATTTCTTGAATGTCCATATGTCCACATAAATTTGAAAGCATGATCAGCTTTTTATGATTTTTCTACTTTTCCATTTAGTAGTTAAAAGTATCTTTGAAATTATTTCCTAGTCATAAATTTTGTAGTACTTTAGGATAATATAAAGTAAATTGTTATTGAGTATGGCTATTTTTGAAAGTATTTCTAATTGGTATGACATCTTATGAACATATAGTTTGGTAAACAATCTATCTTCTTGTAGGTAAAGAAGTGGTGATTACTTGTTCAACGGAATAAAATGTAGAATTTTTCCATGGTGTGTAGGAGGATTGGAGCAGTTTGGTATTATTATCCAAGAAAATATTGATTTTGAAACATCACTGAAGCAGGTAGTAATTGAACTCCCAAAACAAAAAATTATGATTACTTCCAAATACATATATAGATAACCAGTCAAAGTTGGCTTCAATTTTCTTTTTAACACTACAACTAAGGCCATCACATATCGAACACTCCAACCTTATCAATCATGTGACCTTCTAAGGTTGGAGCATTTAATAGTACTTGCCTTTATTGAAGTGTCGAAATGAAAAAGAAGTCAACTTTGACTATTAAGGAAAATAATGAAATCCTTGTTGTAGATGACACTGTGATTGCTATAGGTTTTAAACTACATATTCTCCATATACTTTTTGAGATATGTTTGTTCATTTGAAAAACATTGTTATCTTTTTTTATTTCATAGTTTATCATAAATTTGATTATTTTTATCTTTTCGTGCCACATAGATATCAATGAATAATTTAGATAGAAGTTGGATGAGATTCAAATGAAGTGAATGCAGTGAAGTTTCCTGAAACATATCAGATCGTGTGGATGTGGAAGAGATGAAAATATCAGAGTACAAAAGATATATGCAGTAAGGTTATAAGGCGAGCAGTTCTCGAGGCAATGCAAACTAAAATCAAAGAAATTGAATGTGAGCTTGAATTTTTTCTTCTTCCATTTTTTTTTAAATAATGGAACATATGCCGATCCATTTTGTAAATGAAATTAGATTGGGTGGTCCAAAGCATCTTCGTTGTATGTATTCTACTGAGAGAAAATTTTGTAAATTCAAGGATCTTGTTTGTAATTGACGTTATCCAGAAGCATGTATAGTAGAGGGGTTCGATGTTGACGAGTTCTTGATCTTTAGTTTGAGATACCTACCTGATGGACTGAAGACACCATTCAATCGTCCATCTTCCAGTAAAAATAATCAAGGTATGTCTTCTATTCTTCTCCTTCTTTTTCTTCTTCTTCAACGCTAGCCTGATATGAAAGTTCTGTCAAATTTTCTTGCTAAAAGGCAGACTACAATTCAACTTCTTATCTTAGTTGTGGCGTTGTACATCTAGCTATATGTATATATGTGAATTTAGAGAGACTCTAGTTTTAAAGAGCCCTTATCAATGTATAGTTGACTCAATGGGATATTTGGAAGATTAATAATGTTACCATGTTATCTTATCTTTATTTTTTAAAAGTACAATATTTTATTTCGCAAGCATATGATAAGATGATGTTGTTGGTTAGATTTTTAAAAAAGAAGTATGTAGCGAAATCACATAATCAAATACTTCATTCCTTCATCCATCTTCAATTACAGCTTTTTCCAGTTGAATGCTGAGTTTTCTACAGACTTTTTGTATCTAGATTTATCTAGATCATCCCCTGTTTTTAGTTTTTAGGATAATTTAGGAAGAGAAGCTTGGACTCTTCGCTTCCTTTTCCAAATGCTTTTGTAGTGAAAATTTTAGTCTTTGAATCATTGTTTTCTCATAGTGTGCCATCTTAAATTGTTAAATTATTATGGCTCTTATTTGTTAGTGAAATTGTTGAACGGTTGGAAACGATAATATTTAGCACTAAAGGGCGGACCTATTGCTGACACAGATGAACCGTTGTTGTAAGGTCTAGTTTGTAGATAATTTGTGTGTGTATCTCAGCTCCTTGTACATGTACTCATTTGAAAAAAAATCAGTCTAGGCTCTCCAACTATGGTAGATCATTGCCATCAGGTCGCACATACTATGTGTACTTGAATTCTCTTTCTTTTAAAATAAAATTGCATTATAGGCTAAGATGGAAAATATTGAAATGCAACAAAATGAAGATGGTAATAAGACAATTGATGCATTTGCTTCTGGAGTATTAAACTAAACTACTTTGAAAGGGAAAGTGGAACATAGTTTACTGTTGTTTGCATAGTTTAGGAGTATTGAACTAAACTTTAAACATCAATTTCTTTATTAAGAGGTATTAAATTTGGAATATATATAATCATTTTGCCAGACTTGGAAACCTTTTTTTTTTTGCAAAATGATCTATGTTTCTTGCACCTGAAGCCCATTAAAAGAATCAATTTCTTTCAGGTTTTCTAAATGGGATGTCCGAGGCTAATGTGGAATAGATCACAAGTGAAAATTCCATGATCTACCAGGTATGCAACTTGTTTACATCCAATATTCTGATTGATTTCTTCTCTGAAAATTCTACCACAGAATGCACTATCCACAATAATGTTTCTTTTGATTGTTTCTACAATTCAAACTAATAATTTATATTGAAATATCTTTTGTTGGTGTATTTATTGAGGTTTTAGATTAGGATTCTTATTTTTTTGCCCCTACTACTTTATGGACTCAGTAGGTCTGACACAAATGTTAGTGACTTGTCTAAGCACATTTAGCATTTTGAAAGTTGGATCTTAAGAATGTTAATTTGGTGATTCAGCATTAAGAATACCAAGACCATTTATATTGCTTTCTGTCTTTTTTACTATTATCACTTATGGACGTTATGTTTAGATATCTTTAAAAAGTTATACTTGCTTCTCCGGAATACTTGTCTTGTACTGACATATTGAGATTTGTTTATTAGTTTCTTGATCACACAACATAATTTTTCTGACCAATGAGACTATACTTGAATAATAATTGTTTTCTTGTTCCATTGTTGTAAATTAGAAATTAACTTACTTGGATTAACGCCTAAAATTATCGTTTCCCCCTTGGCAGATTGTTGGTTGCACATTTGGTTCTCAGATTATCAATGAAGAGATTCTGGCAACATGTTCTAGAGGTCCACGTGGCAATGAGCAGTAAGAATTTACCTCATATTTTATCTGAAGACAACTTATCCAGTCTAATTTTCTGAAAATTAGAAAAGTTTTTTCTGAATAATTTCTATAGAGACAACAGTAAATTTTAATCTAGAACTGGTGTTAGCTTAATTTTCTTGCACCATATGATGTTTTACCTGCAAAAATGCCAAGTTCAAAAAAGTCTTCTATCTAACCCGCTAACGTTGCTTCAAGATACTTGTTCCCTAACAAGGGTTTAACAGAAGCTAAGTGGAACAATTTGAGTCTTTGATAATAGTGCGAATCAAAATTTTGTTTCTCAAAGCATTTCATTGAAGATGGACCTCAATAATAATTGTTTTCTTGTTCCTTGAGTTAATGCTATATTTTCTTCTTTTTTTTATGGGAAGGTTGAGAATCTTATTAATAAGTACCAAGAAGGTACTCCAAAGAGTACATCAGAAAGGGGAACATCCTTCTAAATATTGGAGGAGTACAGAAGAACTAATAGCTATAGAAATCCACATACAGGAGCCTTCCTATACCATATGTACATATTTTTTAAGCTCATGAATTTGACTTGTTGAATACCTATTGTCCTCTCCATTCAAGTAAACAAGAAAAAGCAAGCATGGATAGCAATCCAGTAATGCCTATTATCCTTTGATTTAGATTGTTTGTACCAGCTGCATTGGGAAGTTTTATGAATCCTTCCACGACCCGGTGAACACCAAAAATGGTAGGTAACATGGTCCAGATCTATCTAGTAAAAGCACAATGGAGAAGTAGATGATTCAAAGATTCAACTGCTTCTTCACAAAGGGGTCAACCAATTTCTTTATTAAACTTTTCATGTGGAAAAATTATGGCCCATGTATGAGATAAATAACCCTTTGTCTTTTTCTATTTTTAAAAGAAGTTATGTGGTAGTATAGGTTATGTCTAGAAAGATTAAAAATTAGGAGTTGTATGACTTCTTTTCCCTTTTCATTTTTGAACTTCCTCTTTTTTTAATTGTTGATCCTTCTGAAATTGTATGTAAATAAAATGAGTAAAACGGAGATGAAAGCAATGAAGACCTTATTTAAAGAGAATTGGTTTATCTATATCTACAAACATTCTAGGACTATTTTTACTTTTTGGCCTAATTTTTGTGAAATTAAATGAATGCTACCTCTGGAACATTTTAGGACTATTTTTATGTTTAGGCTTAATTTTTGTGAACATCAATGTATGTTAACTTTTGAATTGTCAATCAATATCATGTGTTTTTATCTTTAATATATGGATGCCACTAGTTGAAGAGCATATTTATTTAATCTTTTCTATCATCATATTATAGTTTGTTTCAAAAATACATAATATATACAGTGGCTACAATAGCCTGCAAAATTAAAAAAGTCTATTGCAATAGCTTAATAATATAGTTGCAATAGTTTAGTAGAACCGTTGTAATAGCTTAGACGGAGTTTATAATAATATTGTTTTGAAAGATCGATTGCAACAGTTTCAAATCGTTGGAATAAATCTGCCACAACGGTTCGCAACTGTTGCATTAACTGTAGAAAAGTGTCATCATAGACTAAAGAATAACTGTTGCTATAGACAAGTGTGTTGCAACGGTTTTTAAACTGCTGCATAAAATTGTTATTATAGACATATCGCAACAGGCTTGTATGCAACACACCCTTTTTCGTTGCCATAATGCAATTGCAACACTATTTGAGTCTATGGCAATGATTTTTCTAGTGTTGCAACAAATCTACTTTCTAGTAGTGCACACTTAGTACATTTAGATGTGGGCAATGAAGATCCACTACCATTACCTCCTTGAGGCTTAGGGTTAGACACCCTATCTTTGTTGAACTTTTGAGGAACATTGAAAGAACCTTGACTGGAAAACCTTTGTCGGAATCTTTGACGACCTTGTCTATCAGACCTTACATTAGAGAAATTACCATCACCGGTCTTAGCCCTTTTTCCCTCCATAGACTTTTCCTTGAGTTTCTCATCCACAATTTGTTGTGCATGCACCTGAAGACGAGTGATGTCTATATCATGAATGAGCATTGCGGTTCGACACTCTTTAACCACCATTTCGGACACACCTGATACAAACTTACTCTTTCTAGCCCTTGAATCCACAACCATTGATGGAGCATACTTTGACAATTGAGTGAACTTTTGAGCATATTCCATCATACTCATACCCCATTGCCAAAGATTAATGAAGTCTAGCAACTTAGCTTCCCTCATCTCAAGGGGAAAGAACATATCAAGAAATGCGACCTTAAACATCACCAAATCAAGAGAACCCACATCTTCTGGTCTCCGCTCTTTCCATTGGCTATAACAGACTTGATCCACACCTTTCAATTGGTAAGAGGAAAACTCCGCCTTTACCACCGGCACAACTCCCATGATCATCAAAATCTTATAGAACTCATCCATAAACTCTTGACGATCTTCCTCAACTTTAGAACCATGAAACTCTGGAGGATTCATCCTTGTGAAGTCTCTCACTCTTGAAGCTGCCGAATTCACATTTGAGCTTGCCGAACCCACAACCTCTATGTTGTCTTGGGCGATCACGACTTGAGCCAACACTTGAAAAGCAACCCTAAACTCCGCATTAGAAACTTGCTCGGCCAAAGGATCGACCTAAACTTCAGGAGCTTGGGGAGAAGCTCCTTGTTCCTCATTCCCCCTCGCATTCCTTCTAGAAAATCTCTTCGGGTAGCCATATCCTGAGGAACATAGGATAAGGATTAGGGGAGAGACCTTATAGATTTACACTCTATTGCACGACTTAAGAGTAATGAAAAAAGTGGAGTTTCCTTATCATCTTCTAGCTTCTCATTCATAAATGTGGCGCGCTTCACACTCGTGAACAACACTCTACAAGATGTGGCTTATGAGACATCCTAGGACCATTCTAAACCTTTTACTCTGATATAAGTTTGTCATGACCCAGGGGTACCCCCTAGATGTAACATGGCATATAGAACCCCGAAGAACTCCATACAAGCCACTTAGCTCTCATAACACAGGAAATATAACAATAAGAGTACAAATAGTAGTCCAACTCCAAAAAGTTTATAAAACGAAAAGTGGAAGTCTAAACTCACGTTTCAACATAGCCATCTGAACAATAGAATGAAATTAGGCCTAGCCCATACATAATGTAAAAAAGGGAAATACAAGAAATGGAAACTAAATAATAATCCGTCTTCGAAGCATGAGGACTAACCAACGCTAGGGAAATCACAAACTCAACAACTAGCCCCGAGACTTGGAAACTTGTCAGTTGGACCCTACATTAGGGAAAAATATAGGCAAGAGTATGCGTTAGAACAAAATAATTAACCAAGTATGATAGCCATGCATAAAACATTTCATATCATGACATGAAATTGACCAAGTTAAACATCGTATGAAAGAGTTATAAAACATAAATCACAAATTATGGTCAATGCAAGCTAACTTCTTCTTTAACATCTTTGAACTCTTACTTGATACTCCTTGAGTAACGTTAGTTCATTATTACTTATGGGGAAATAACCTTAACCAACATGAGACCATGTTATAACATGAAATTCGTTGTCTATCTCACATCGAAAAAAGGTTGTTCTAATTTCCTAAGGTTGAAGCTTTAATTTCTATCTTAAGTGGATACACTAGCTAATCTACTTATGTGTGA
The DNA here is from genome assembly GCF_019186545.1 of Solanum stenotomum. Taxonomy (NCBI): domain Eukaryota; kingdom Viridiplantae; phylum Streptophyta; class Magnoliopsida; order Solanales; family Solanaceae; genus Solanum; species Solanum stenotomum. The sequence goes on along the minus strand of NC_064293.1, from coordinate 21,010,941 downwards.
AAATAGTTATGGGATAAGGAGATTGCTACTAGATACCCGGACTCTACTTCGTGAAGGCTTCCATCTCATGAGATCACTTTGGAAATCCGGACTCTACTACGTGAGAGCTTCCATCTCATAAACAATGTCCACTCGGTGCTAAACATAAGTTCCTGTGGAATAGTAATTTCTTACTTGACATCATTACTCATGAAAGGGTGCCCTTGGCCTACTGATTAAAGCTAATTTAATTAAGATAGCTCCTAGTCTTTGATTTAATTAGGTGAGAATGCCTTTCAACCTCAGAATCCTTTCTATATGAGAAAACCTTTCACATCGTGCTAGTATGTTTTTTAGTGAGAATAGCATTTCACAACACAACATCATCATTGGTACTTTACTCTCAAAGCACCTTTAAAACATTTGCATTGATCTCATAAAACAATGCATAAATCCATAATTCACCTCCTTCAAGTCAAACCCCAATTTCAATCATCAACTATTAGAAAACATGGGTTAGATATGGATTTCATCTTAAATTCATGTAGAACTAGTAATACATGCTCAATTTCATAAGACTTTTCCTTGAAGATTAATATCCCTCAACTTAGAGTTAATAACTTGATAACATAGGGATCACATGGGTTCATAGGTAAATTCATTATAAAAGCATTTAAATTCATCAATTCATGCATATAAGATCATAATTAAGTCATTTGAATCAGTAATAAAGAGAACTTGTGATAATAGATGAAAACCCTAACTCAAATGGGGAATTCTACCTTTTGGAATAGAGAGATTTTGAAACTCCACGGATGAATTGAATCCATGGATAAAAACTACCATACCTTAACTCCAAATTCTAGCTTTAAATGGAGAAATTGGAACCTTAGCTTGAAACCCTAGGTGAATCCTTCTTCTTCTTCAAATTTCTAGAGAGAGAATATTTTAGAGGAATTTGTTTTCTTTTGGGAATTTGAAAGAATGAAATAAATGGGGTGATTTGGGGATTAAAAGGCTTATATAGGGGTTCTAAACGTAGGAAAAATGACATAGCATATGATCTAATTAATTAGGAAAAGACCCAACTGCCCCTAAAAATAACTATCGATTAGTGAATAATGAGACCACCACCGATGGATCATGATCATGCACTGTCATGATCCATGGTCAGAGACTTTTCCCTATAACCATGGCTCCTGGACTACGGGGCATGGACCAACCTATAGTCCGTAGGTCCTACCGTGGTTCATGACCTGGAAAACTTTTGAGTGGCCCTCTCCTCGATCCTCACCTATGACTCGAAGCTCGATCCACGACCCGTGGTTGGGTCCTCGTGGATGGCACCCGTAAGTTTTGAAAAGCTGCTATTTTGGTCTTTTGAATACGGGGGGTTACAAGGCTATCACAAGTTGAGAGTAAGAGTAAGTGATATCCCTAAGACAATATTCAAGATCTGTTATAATCATTACGAATTCCTTATCATGTCCTTTGGTTTGACCAATGCTCATGCAGAGTTCATGGACCTTATGAAAATAGTGTTTAAGCCCTATCTTGATGTGTTTTTTATCGTATTCATTGATGACATTCTAATTTATTCGAGGAATGAGAAAGATCATGATGATCAACTTAGAGTGGTTCTCCAAATCCTCAAGGATAGAGAGTTTTATGCTAAATTCTCTAAGTGTGAGTTTGGGCTTTGGTCCATGGTATTCTTAGGCCACATTGTTTGTGGTGATGGGATTCGAGTTGACACTCAAAAGTTTGAAGTAGTACAAAATTGTCCTACACCCACATCTCCAACTGATATTAGGAGTCTCTTGGGGATTGGCTGGTCATTATAGGAGGTTTGTCACGGGGTTTTCATCTATTTCATCCCCATTGACTAAGTTGACTTAGAAGACAACAAAGTTTCAATAGTCTAAGGCTTGTGTGAAGAGCTTTTAGGAATTGAAAACTAGGTTTACGGCTGCCCCAGTGTTGACCTAACCTGAAGGTACAAAGGTTTGTTGTGTATTGTGACACATCAAGAGTTGGACTGGGTTGTGTATTGATGCAGAATGACAAAGTTATAGCTTATGCCTCCAGACAGCTTAAGATTTATGAGAAAAATTATCCAACCCATGATCTAGAGTTGGCTATTGTAGTGTTTGCCTTGAAAATATAGTGTCACTATATTTATGGTGTTCATGGATCACAAGGGCCTTCAGTATGTATTCAGTTAGAAATAGCTTAATCTCGACATACAAGGTGGTTGGAGTTACTCAAAGATTATGACATAAGTATTCTATATCAACCAGGTAAGGCTATTTTTGTTGATGATGCTTGGAGCAGGTTGTCTATGGGTGGTACTTCCCATTTTGAGGAATACAAGAAGGAGTTAGCAAGAGATGTGCACAAACTTGCACGGTTGGTTTTCTGGTTAATAGATTCTAATGACGATGGAGTAGTGGTGATAAATGGGGTTGAATTGTTACTAGTGTTCGAAGTGAAAGAGAAACAAGATGAAGACCTTGTTGTGTTAGAGTTGATAGCAAATGTTCATAAGCAAAAAGTGGTAGCTTTTGAACAAGAGGGAGATGGTGTATTGAGGTATCAAGGTAGATTTTATGTACCAAGGGTGGATGAAATCCAAGAGAGAATCATGGAGGAAGCTCATAGCTCCAGATACTTTATCCATTCGGGCTCCATAAAGATGTATTAGTGACTTGAGAGAAGTCTATTTATGGAGTAGTATGAAGAGTTTTATTGTGGAATTCATTGCTAAGTGCCCGAATTGCCAACAAGTCAAGGTAGAGCACCAGAGGCCCAGTGGTATGACTCAAAACATATATCTTTTGGAATGGAAGTGGGAGATCATCAATATGGATTTCATTACTGGGTTACTGGGGTCTCACAGGCATCATGATTTGATTTGGGTGATTGTAGATCAAATGACTAAATCTGCCCATTTCTTACCAATAAAGACCTCAGCAGAAGATTATGCTAGATTATATATTCAAGAGGTAGTAAGAACTCATGGAGTTCTGGGGACCATCATTTCATATAGATGTGAGCAATTCACCAAACAATTCTGGAAGTCTTTCCAAAAAGGTTTGGGTTCGAATGTAAATTTGAGTACTGCCTTCCATCGTAAGAATGATGGTCAAGCAAAGCGTATGATTCAGAACTTGGAGGATATGTTGAGGGTTGTGTGATCGATTTCAAGGGTAATTGGGATGATCACTTACCTCTCATTGAGTTTTCTTACAACAATAGTTATCACTCTAGCATCCAGATGGCTCCTTATGAGGCTCTTTATGGGAGAAGATGTATATCTCCCATTGAATGGTTTGAGGTTGGTGAAGCAGCGTTGATGGGACCAAACATAGTTCATCAAGCTATGGAAAAAGTAAAGATCATTCAAGAATGGTTGAAAACATCACAAAGTGGTCTGAAATCCTATACCGATGTTAGGAGAAGAGACTTATAGTTTGAGGTGGACGATTGGGTTTATTTGAAGGTTTCACCCATTATGGATGTTATGAGGTTTGGCAAGAAAGAGAAGCTTAGTCCCCGGTATATTGGTCCTTACAAAATATCCAAGTGGATTGGCAACGTAGCTTATGATTTGGAGCTACCGCAAGAGTTAGCTACAGTTCATTCCGTATTCCATATTTCTATGTTGAATAAGTGTATGAGAGGTCATTCACTTAACATACCGATTGAGGATATATGTTTTAAGGACAGCCTATCCTATAAGGAGATACCCGTTGAGATACTTGATTGTCAGGTTTGCAATTTGAAAACCAATGATGTTGCATCAGTCAAGGTCTTATGAAGGAATAAGTTTGTTGAAAAAGCTACTTTGGAGGCTGAGGAGGATATGAAGAAGATATATTCACATCTCTTTCCTTCTGGAGAAATTCCAGAGCAATGTAATAACTTCTTGTCAATAATTCTTTAAATTGACATGTAGAGTTGTACTAATTGCTTCTTAGATGTTTAAGCTAGATGTTAGATATTTTCCCACACCTGTTTCTGCTTAGGGTAATCTCATTCGAGGACGAATGTTCCCAAGGGGGAGATAATGTAACATCTCGCCTTAGAAAGAGCTAAATTTAGAAAGAACAAATTTGGAAAGATCTAATTTGAGATTTCTTAATTAAGCTTAAGTTGTGAGTCTTGGGTCATCTTCAAATGACCATAACATTTAGTACAGGATGAGTTAGGTGGCCCATACAATACTAAATGAAAGGTCAGAGAATCATCTTTCCAACACCACCGAGTTTGCTAAATTCTGAGTTTGGATGAAGGATATATGCCCATTTGAGTTCACCCTATCCGGTTAAGGAAATTTACCTGAGGGGTATTTTTGTCTTTGCCTTACCCCATCATCTTTTAACGTTTTTAATAATATTTGAGTGGTCTAAACTGATATGGGTCAATTTTCACAATTCTAAAATATGCTTAGGGTTTTGAGAGGAGTTCAAGAGGAGGGAACAAGTAAGAGTTCAAGAGTTCACCAAGTTTTCTTGCAAATCGAGGATTTATTTTGCCAAATTAATGTATTGAGGCTTCGATAGTGTTGGATTTGTTCTACCTCACGCCAATCATGTAATCTTTTGCCCATTAATTAATTCTTGATGTTGAATTGTTGAGTTCTTGAAAGGTTCTTGAATTTAATTGGTAATGGAGTGTTGTTTTGAGTAAATTGAAGCTACGGTTTGCGAAAAAGTTGAGTAAATTGATAGTTCTTGTATGGGTTTCGCTGAGATTGTTCTAGGTTATAAGAATCTGATAGTGTTGACCTTAGAATTTCAGTGTATGAGTTGAATCAAGTTTGGAAGAGGAAGAAAAGATTGGGAAAAAAATAAGCACCTAGGTCCGCGTCATGGACATGCTTTAAAACCGAGTCCCCAGAAAATTACCTCCCTCTCTGCATCGCAAAGAAAAAGCGGACTCCACTGTTTCAAAAATTATTTAGCGACCAAATATATTGATTCTTCTGCGCGTCACGCCTTTATTCCTGGTCTGTATCTTTGCTCACTTTTTTTACTTTCGATTATCTAAACCCCTTTTAATCATCACGAGATCATTCATATATTAAATCATAACTCTTGAATTCATAATTGAAATTCAAGATAGGTTGAGGAGTAAAGTTAGAGGGAGTTCTTTAAAACTTGTTTTACGATTTGAGTATTTGAGTATGTGGATAAGGAGAGTTGTGTTTCATTTTTCAAAATGAATATATGGGAACTAAGTGTTCCTAAGAGTATATTTTACATTTAAAATGAGAGGAAACCTTTATTTCCAAATGAGTTCATGAGTAGTTTTTGAGCATAAACTTTTTTAACATACCATTCTATTCTTTCAAAGTCTAAATCATATAGGTCTATTTCATACCATTTTTGATTTAATATATCTTCTGATTCGTAATCATTAAATATTTTTTCCCATATTATTCTTCTTAATTCGATTATTTCTATATTTTTAAGTACATATAAGATTAAAGTTTCGTAGTTTTTTATCATTTCATCATGCATGTATGTAGTCATGTTATTTATTATGCGAGGTTTTTCAATTATTCCTTCCTGTCATATTCATAATCGATTAAATTTATATTAGATTATTATGAACTAGATTATCTGTTTATCATGTTTTCCTATCACTACTAGCATCGTACTTTAGCGGATACTTCCTTCGTATCAGCGCCTGAACTTTGTTTATTCCCCTAAACGGCTTCCTCGCCTACCGGTTTCAACATTAGGATGGCATAGTATAGAAGTTTTCTCCCTATTTCCAGTGTACTAATAAACTAGAAATCATGATTCAAATAATTCTAATACATAATAACTAACATAAATTTATTCAATCATTTATATGATATTCAGGAATATATGAAATTAGTTCCGCATATTTTTTGAACAATATACTTTTGCTTCTTGCTTAGCCATGCTATCTGAAATATCTGACTGGATTTCAGATTATTTCTCCATTTATCTAAATACTAAATTT
>NC_064293.1:20937603-21004865 GCF_019186545.1 Solanum stenotomum | reverse complement strand
ATTACAAAAATAAAAATACCGACCTCCGAAGGTCGGAATTTAAAAAAATGAATATTCCGACATAAAATAAAAATCGACCTCGAGAGGTCAGTAAATACCGACCTCCAGAGGTCGATATTGAATAGCGACCAAGATTTTTCCGACCTAAGCTGGGATGTCGGTTTTAGGTCGGTATTCCAGGGAATACCGACCTCCAGAGGTCAATATTTATAGGTCGATATTCACTATTTTTTTAGTAGTGTCAGTTCGAGTTAGGTTTGGTGATCCTCCTTTCTTCCGGAGGATTTCATTTATATGTTTTAGTCTTGTAAGGATTTCGCAGGTCTTGTCACGACATCCATCATAGTTATTAGAGGTTTCATAGATAGACAGTAGAGGTTTGAGAAGTCTGCGTCATTTTCACTTGTTAATGTTTTACACTTGGATTGCCTTCTTTTGGCCAGTGAATGTTTTATCACAATATGAGTTATTTCCTTCAAAGACATTTGAGAAAAGTTCTGCATTTGAGTAAGTCTTCCGCTGAGAGTTGAGTTAGGCTAAGTGTTCTCTTGGGGTGAGCAATGCTTCTCGAGTTCCACTCGCGTCCACAGTGTAGGCTCGGGGAATGACAATGATCATATAGCCATATTTGAATGTCTGATTGTTTTATAGGGCATCACTAAAATAGGCATAACATTTTACTCCAAACTTGAAATAAGGAAAAATATTGGTGGCGTTGATAAGAGGACAAAACGTCCTTTAATTTTATAGGTCATGGGCCACCTAATTAATTATATGGTGAAAGATATAATTGTTTGAAGTTGATCAAAAACATAAAAGCTGATGGGTTCCTTTCACGGACGACTTCACTGTCCGTACAAAGCTTCATGACCGTCTAAGTGTCCACGAACCTTCTTGAGTTTTGGAATTAAGCTTCACGGGTTGTGGACCACTCATGGCCCGTGATACCCTTTGTAAAAAAAATCTTGAAGTTTATCTTTCCTCACGGTTGGTTGTACAACACGTGACATCCTGTATAAATGTATAGCCTCGCGTACACATGCACCTACACTAAACTAGAGCCTTTTCTCTTTTTATTCCACATTCCAATTTCCAAGGTGTTACATCATCAACTTAGCCATTAAAAAATAACAAACTCCCCCGAGTTCTCAAATTTTTACTCAAAGTTCCAAACCAATTTTAAAAACTCAAACAATAAAAGACTCGGATTCGAGATCGGAAGGGGAAAAATGTAAATTCATGAAACTTTCTAAAAATGACTGACCAGATCATTACATTACTGAGATTGTTGTTGTATTGAGATGCCATACATATGAGAAAACTACTTTTTTCTACTATGAATAAGAATGTTACATTTCAATATTAAATAATTTGTCTTTTAAGTTAAATGAAGTGTTACTTTTATGTATTATATTAACTCTTGTTGTTTCTTGTGCTTATGTTATTATTATTTTTAGGGAGTTGACATGTATAATTTAGGCAACACATGCTTTTTGAATGCGGTTGTACAATCTCTCATGCACACCGTGGTGCTGCTTCAAGTACATGCCAATCGATCATGTATCACCATGTGATAGTAAGTATCAACTCAGAATTACCCTTTGTTTTGATCCATCTTGAATTGATTTTATACCTTAGTTGATTAATGTAATTTCTTATTGTAGATCACACCCTATGTAGTTTGCATGATTCAACATATAGTTGACCTTTCTATGCCAGGTACCTTTGGCTATGTCTTACCGCAGAATTCGCTAGCCACTTGAGAGGTACGCTTTATTGTATCTTCTTTGTTATTTAAGATGAGAGTTATCCCCCATCTTACACATACACACACATGGAAAAAGGTGGTTCACGTGAACCTATACTCCTATCTCTAAAGCACTTATAACTAACGTACCCTAGTCATTTATTTATTTCCTTTTGTAGTTTCCTTTAATCTTACATCAACGATTGAAATAACATTCTCATCAATAAAGTACATAATATATAATTTTGCAATATGATCAGTTTTAAAGTAGAAAACCTCATCAAGGACAATTGTAAAATGAATGCTACTTTTTTTTTTATAGTTTGTTCGCCAACTTGTGCTTTTTGCCACTCTGCCAACTATGTACTTTATGGTTCTTTGTGTTCCTTCACTTTGTAAGAATAGTAGATTTTCCGTCTTACTTTGATGGGAACCAACAAGAAGATGCCCATGAATCCCTAGCGTACTTTCTCAATCAACTTGAAAGTTGTTGTATCAATTTAGAGACAAAAGACAACATTGTGAATGAAGTCTTTGGTGGTCACCTTGTAAGTAAGGTAAGCATTTACATGTTTGTTCACTATATTTTACTATTGTTTTTTTATTTTTGATTTGATCAGTCGAAGGTCAATTAGAAATATCCAATCTATATCCCAAGGTAGGGGTAAGACCTTTGTACACACTTTATTTCATGCTTGTAAATATGGAATTTATATTTTTAATCTCAATATTACTCTAGCTTATAATTTTTTTATTTGTGTAGATTACTACAATTTTTAAGTATTTATTATTTCATTTTCTGTGTTTTAGGTTATAAATAATCGTTATAAATTACATTTAGATTATTAATATTTATTTCTTTACAAAATTTACCCCTTTTCAATTTTAATTTGATGAACAGATATTTTAAAAAGTGTATGTCATAAATTAAATGAAAATAATTTTGACCGTGGCGAAGCTCAAATTTTTTTATTAGTTTTACATATTTATAGTTTGTGGAAATAAAATTAAAATACGCAAATACTTTTAAAAGAGCAATATACCTTCTGAAGGTAACTATATCAATGAAAAAATGATAATGTTACTAGGAGAACATATAATGAATATTTATCAGGGATTACTATTTCTGCTCTTTTTCCCCCTTTAGATATATCATCTTGCTATGATTTTTATTCTATGTTTTAGGAGGTGTTCTTATCATTTTGGTTAATTTAGGTCTAGATTATTAAAAAAAATTACCTACTTTTTTACTACTTTTTTTATCTTTAGTAATCAAATATCTGGAGATGTTTTTGCCTTAAATTCAACGAAATCATAGATCATGTGATATAGGCAAAACATGTATATTAGGTGTGTGGAGGAGAAGGGGAGGGGGGATTTAGGAGATACAAACTCAAAATATGAAACAAAGTCATATTTTGGTAACAAATTTAAATGGTCACCCAAGATTGTTTATATATCTTTTAAAGTCACTCTATTAATATTTTATCAACAAAATATGACCTCTCATTTTATTTAGTTTACATGAATTTTCTTTCTTTTCAATCCATGTGTCAATGAAAAACGATTTGATTAACCCTAGCCGTGACTCAAACAAATAAAAACTTGCAATAACTTGTAAATTTATAAGAGTAGTATTTATATTTATCAATAAAAATAAATTAAAACTCATCTTAAAATGAGAAAATATTCATTCAGATAAATGCATTCATAAAATAGATTAGTAGAATACACCATGCTATATGAAATTAGCATTCTACGTTGCAAAAAAAGATAAGTAATTAAGAAGTGATACACGTTCCAAATTTATCCAATTATGTAAATATTTAAATATATACTGCAACTATCCGTACTGATACTATCATTAAATAAATATCAGTATGCCAGAGCATTTGCAAGAGCAAATTTACTATTTCTCTCGTGATTTTTTGAGCAAATAAGATTAAATTAAGATCTGAATTAGGATTAGGTCGAGTAATTGATTACTGCATTGTAGATTGAAAACAAAAAGTTTTTATGAATTAAATAAAATTTGCTCGTACGAATATTTAAAATGGTGACTTCTGAAAAGGTACAAATAAATATAATTGATCTTCATATTAAATAAACAACAAAAAACATGACTTTATGAAAAAATTAACAATATTTAAGTGACAATTATATCATGGCATTCAGATAATCTACTAATTAAGACAATCACACCAAATTTCATTACTTTACTTTTTGGCAAATTCACTATTGAAGTGCTCCCCCCCCCCCCCCCCCCCCCCCCCCCCCCCCCCCCCNTATATATATATATATATCTCATTTAAAAACTCTCCTACCTGTCAAAATTCTTTGCAATACTCTCAAGAAAAAACAAACATCCTCTCAAAATCTCCAAAATTCCTTCAAAATTCAAATCTTTACGGAACAAAAAAAGACACAACATTTAATGTTTTTCTTGATTTCAACTCCACAAAAAACACCCCTTTCTGTTCCTGTTGTTTTTGTCACCATTTCAATGCTCATCCTTTTCTTAAAAATCTTCAAAAAATTAGTTTTTTCATTTCTCTCTTTTTTTAGTTGTTTTCTAGAAATCCCAATGGGAAAAATTATTGCAGAGAATTTGACTTTTACTAATCATCCAACTTTGAAATCTGATGAAATTGAGAAAAAAAAATCAATTTTTCATCAGTGAAAATTGAAGTTGAAGAAGAAGAACAAAAAGAAATGGAATTTAGGTTTGTTTGATGGTCAACCGGATCGGATCAGATCGAATCTGCTCCAACAATGATCACTGGTGCTGATTTGGATATTTCTTCAGATAGTAGTGGGTATTCGTATTCTGATGGGGAAGAATGGTGTCCTTTAGAAGGTGAGCCTAGTTCTTTAATTGGGCCCATTTGCTCAACTGAGCCCGAGAATTTCAAAAAGATAGTTGAGGAAGAAACTAAGCCTATTGAGTATAAGCCTTTTAAAATAACGGTATGATTCCAACTTTTAACCTCTTTAATGTTATACAATTTTATAATTTTAGCTTATTTTTATGAAAGAAAATTCTTAAACCATCAATTGTGTAGTATAATGGAGTGGGCTAGCCACTTTTAAGCTCTTACAAGTGATACAAATTATACTTTAAACCTTTTGTATGAGATATTTATCAATAAACTACGTAGAAAAATAGCACATGATAACCACTTTTATTCTCTTTTCAAGTGATAAAATTTACGGTGAAATAGCGTGGGCTAACAACCTTTAAACTCTTTTAAGTGATCCAATTTACGATTTTAGCCTATTTTTATGACATCTTAATCATGTAGTAATATAGTGGGGATAACAAATTTAAAACTCTTTCAAGTGATACATTTTACAGTTTAACCTATTTTTATGAAATTTTAATGAATCAACTAGGTAGTAAAATGGATAGAATAGGGTCTAACCACTTTTTTGCTTGGAAATTGAAAAAATAGGCACTCTCATGATAAAAGTTTCAATTTAAAAAATATCCACTTTTCAGCGTGGGATAACTAATATCGGTACACTTTGCAGTGTTATACATTACTAAACAACCTCTCTACTTTCATAAGGTCTGTGTACACCCTACCTTGTGGGATTAGATTGATTTTTTTGTTGTTGTTGTCTTAGAAATGTCATACATATATATAAGAGATAAACCTCCAAGTTCTATTATATGTTTCTTGTGTGTATTCTAGTTATTAACTCGTTGTTGATTTTAGGGCATTGGCATGTGTAACTTAGGCAACACATGTTTTGTAAATGCAGTTGTGCAATCTTTTATGCACATTGTTGTGTTGCTTCAGCTCCTTAGATCAATCGATCATGCATCTCCATGCCAAAGTAAAGATCAACTTAGAATTTTCCTTTTATTTGGATCCATTTTTAGTGTCTTTTACCTTAGCTTATCATCATTTCTTGTTGCAACTTATTATAATGGATTTTGTGTAGTGTGCATCATCAGAGAGCTGATTGACTTTTCGATATTTTATGAGAGGTTTTATGTCAGGCCGACGAAACTTGTTAGCCAATTGAGAAGTATATCCATACTTAGTTATTTATTTATTTCCTTCTGAAGTTTACCTTTGTTTTCTTTATAGAGAACATTTAATTATCATTATGTACCTTATATTTCTTTGTGTTTTTGAACTTTGTGAAAATATCAGATTTTTCGTCTTACTTCAATGTGAACCAACAACAAGATGCACACGAATTCCTACAATGATTTCTCAATCAACTTGAAAGTTGTTGTAACTATTTAGAGGCAAACGACAACATTGCGAAGGAGGCCTTTGGTGGTCTCCTTGTGAGCAAGGTAAGCATTTGCATGTTTGTTCTCTCTATTTTATCTTAGTTTCTTTTCCCCTGTTGTTTTAAATTTTTTTTACTTTTTTGTAATGCTTATAATTGAGCATAGGGTCTACCAGTAACTTCCTCCCTACCTCCCAATATAGGAGTAAGGTTTGTGTAATCCTCCCCAGACACATTTGTAAGTATTTTATTTACATTGTTAATATGTTTTTCTCAACTTGCAGCTCCGTTGTAGAAATTGTGGTCATTGATCTGTCACACGCGAGCCTCTAATCGATATAAGCTTGGAGATTTAGGGCGTTGACAATGTACCAGCTGCATTGGAATCTTTCACTAAAATCGAGAAAATTGAGTTTTCTTTTGAAAGGTGCAAGACACATGGGCCATTTGAGAAGCAGCTCCTCATCGATCATGCCCCTACTATTGTTGTCCTACATTTGAAGAGATTCAAAATCAATGGGTTAGTTGTTCAGAAGGTGGAAAAACATGTTTCATTTCCTCTAGAATTGGACATGCTTCTTTATACCAACGACATAAATAATGTGAGTATCTTCATTTAGATTTTTATGAACATTTTATTTTTTTTAGCATTTACATGATGTTTCAAAATTTTCCTTTTCTTAATAGGAAGAAATTAAATACGATCTCTACGCAGTTATAGTGCATTCTGGACCTTCAACCTCTTCAGGACATTATTACAGCTTCATTCGTTGTGCTCCAAATGAATGGTACAAATTTAATGACGAGAAGGTACGAAAAATAGTTGAATTTCCTTGTTTTGTTCGAAAGTCAGTGTGTTTACGATAATTAACTTGATATTTTGTTTGATTGTCATAGGTTGATTATGTTCAAGAAGATCTTGTTTTGGCAGAGCATGCATATACTATGCTTTATGCAAAGAGAGGCACTCCATGGTTTTCAGATTATATTAAAATCCACAGGCCCTTCGTAAATCTGGTTATCCCCACAACTTCCAATGATGTTTCTTAACAAGATGGAGAATAATGATTCCCATGGTAAGCTCAAATTCTACTTCTATTTATACCAAAGAACATGTTATGCCTTACTAAATATAAACAACATATCACTCCCCTTTTGGCCATACACAATATTCCACTATTTGCACTTTCTTAAGATTAATATATTGTTGTTGTTCTTGAGTTAAGTATTTGCATATCACGACCTACCATAAATAACCTCTCTATTTGTATGAGATAGAGGTAAGGTATGTATACACTCTATAATGAGTTGTTTGTTGTTGTTGTTCACTTGCACAAATTCAACTTTCGTTTTTTTGAAAGTAAGATATATGTTCAAACATAATATCTGGAAGCGATCATTTTCCACTCCAAATACCTATCTTCTTTCAACTTCAATCAAATAGTGTTCACATAGCAACTAACGTGTTTCTTTATATCATTAGCAGTTAAGGTTTATTGTGAAGATCAATTGCAGAACGTGGAAATAAAGCAACATGAAGAATTAATGGATGCATTGAACCACGGCTCACATGAAAGTTATGTGAACGAAAATAAGAGGAAGCTTTAAGATTGAAGATTTTCTGGCAGGTTTACCTCCTCAATAACCAGAGTAGTAGCAGTAAAAAAATGAGCAATTTGAACTCACGTAGTAGTCTTTTTGATATAATGCTTAAGGTTTTGATAGATGAATTCAAAATTTTGAGTTCATTGATTCAAAGATAGAAACAATATCTTATTAGATTTTGGATGAATTATTTATGAATGAAAATGATTTTTTGGAGATGTTTCCTTGGACATATAAAATAAAAAAGAAGTTACTATCTTTCTATTTAGAGTTTTGGCTAGTTATTGTGTTCTATCGAACCTGTAATCAAAGTCGACTCTATGTTGCAAATAAAAAAGCATATGCCTTAGGCCCCCAATTTTTTAGGGACTCAAATTTTTACTAAGAACAAAATTATGGTCAACAAATATATTAACAGTTTAAAAAGTGTTGAACATAGTGAATTGCGAATTCTTTTTTGTAGCTACTTTAATGTTTCAAGTATGACAACAAGCATATTATATTAAGGACCAAGTAATCAATTTCTTGAATAAGATTTTATGGTTCTAACTCGTATCTTTATTAAAATTTGTCAACATATTACTTATAGAATTATGTTAACAATTCATATAATGATTGTCTTTGTGAAAGGATATTTTTTAACCTTGAATTGATAAAATCTTACCTAACATTCATAATTGAAAATAAATAAATCAAAGAACTCATTTATAGAAAAAAAATATTAAGTACTAGTTTGCATCTAAAAAGTGTAAGAAAATTTATGTTTTAATAAATACATATGAAGTTTGTTTAGACATTTTTAGGCCTCCACTTATGTTGGGCTCCCCTTGCCTGTAATTAGAACACTACTCAGCTCTAGCCTAGTCTCAAGGTTGAAATATTCATCTTGAAATGGATTAAAAGAAAACTATGATAAATAAGTTTACACGGATAAAGTTGCACTTTACTGACAAATGATTTTCTATCATAGAGGCTTGTTATCACGTTTATCATATCTTAAAATAGATTAGCGTTTATGCATGTATAGAATAGATAAACTTAAAAGTTAATGTTTTTCCTTTAATTACATAGAGGATGGTTAGAAAAAAAATACATTATCATGGTATTAAGAAATAGAAACCTATAAATTAAATAACTTATTTAATGGTATAGGAATAATCTTCAGACACAAGTGGAACCACACTTGCAAGTGGGGTGCACTTGCACCCATTAACTTAAAAAATCATGTTTATAAATGCATATCTATCTTGAGAAAATTACAAAAATTAGTGTATAATCAACAGTTCACCCTAGAGAAGTGTATGAATGCCCTTGTGTTGTTGGTACAATCTAGCGGAACCATCCTTAAGACTAGGGTTCCAATCTATCTAAAGCCCCTTATCATTCTTTTTATTTTAAGTTTAGCTAGGTAGTAATAATATATTCAGTATAAATTCATAAGTGGGGTGTGAGAATAACATGATGTATGTAAAGTAATATTTCTATCTTTGTGAGGTAGAGAGATTGTTTCTAATAGACCCTCGACTCATAAAAACAGTAATTGCAAGAATAATACGACATCAAACTAACAATATAGTATAATAAGAAAAAATAACGGTAGTAAAGAGGGAAGATAGACACGGCCAATGAAGGAACAATAACAACTAATAAAATGAAAAAGTAAAAAACAATACTCACGTAATAAATATTATTAATAATAATAATAATAATAATAATAATAATAGTAATAATAATAATAATAATATTAATAATAATAATAATAATAAAGAGAGAAGTAGAAGAAAAGATTAATATAACCCCTACCCCCACCCCTGACTCTTCCCCGTAGCAGTACTATAAGATTTGGCTACTTACAAAACTTCTATGATAATTCTCAACCTTCAAATCATTCAATCTATAGAATCACGTCCTCAGTCAATTTAAACAACTAGTAAAGGCTAACTAAATTAACATTGGAATTATCAATATTCATTTTTATAAAAAAAAAAATTACTCTTTTATTTTTATCTTAACATGATTAGATATTATTACATGGGGCAAGTTTACTAGTTTTATATATATGATGTATGTGGAAGAGGATTTAGATAATTGAATTTTTTATATATATTTTATGGTGTATGTCTATGTGATGAGTATTAAATAGTTTAGGGTTTTGAACTTTATCAATTCATAAGGCTCAAATACCTAAGAAAGAGCAACCAATCTTAAGAAAATAACTATATCGATAGAAAAATTGATAATGTTATCTTGGGCAACATATGGATAATTTTTTTTAAAATGTTACTAATTTATTGTTTTCCTTTAGATACGTCACCATGCAAAAAAAGTTATACTCTATTTTAGGAGACACTCTAATCATTTCAATCATCTTATGATTAGATTATTAAAATTTATGGTAACTCCCACACCTCCATAATGTATAATAAATCCCACAACTCCATAACCTTCATGGTTAATGTCATGTTTATAACTAATCTTTTTGTATGCCTCTATGTAACACTATAAATAGAGTAAATATAGTTCATATTTGATGCAGCTGAAGATTAAGGGATCACTTGAAGACTTGGAAAAATAAGAAAAGTTCTCACCTGTTGTCTCCTTTTTTCTATTGCTCTATTCTTCTATATTTCTTGTCTCGAACAAGAAATAGTGAATTTTGATTTTTTTGTGATCTGTAGTCCATGAATTTGGGGTGATATGTGATCCTGGTGGTTATTACTAATTTTTTTGTGGGAATCCGTGACGATCACTGGGTCATACATCAGCATTCTCTAGTTTAAATGAGGTCCGCAATAGGAAATATCGATTTCTCTATTTTTTCTATGTTATAGTCCATGGATTTTGGGTGATATATGAACCCAATAGATTTTTGGGAAATTTTTTTGTGGGGGTCCATGACAACCTTATTTATGGCGTATGTTTCTCAGAGGGGTAAATGTCGGTATTTTCAAGTTAAAACGAGGCCCGAAACAGGAAATACCAATTTTTCTATTTTTCATGTGCTAGTCCATGAATTTTGAGTGATATTTCATCCCGATGGTTTTTTGGCCAATTTATTTTGTGGGAATCTGTGTATATAATGGTGTACGTTGGTTTGGATGGGAAAATGTCAAAATTTTCAAGTTCAAACGAGGTCGGAACGAGAAATACAGGTTTTTCAATCTTTCATATGCAATAGTCCATGGATTTTTAGTGATATGTGATCCTTGTGGTATTTTAGCCAAAATTATTTGTAGGCGCCCATGACGGCCTTATTAAGGGCGTGCATTGGTTCAGAGGTACAAGTATCAACATTTTCAAATTCAAATGAGGGTTTGAATGAGAAATACTGATTTATACATTTTTCATGTGCTATAATCCATCAATTTTATTTGATCTGTGATCCTGACAAATTTTTGGGCATCCCTAAAGATCTATTTAAAGAAATGCATTGATTTGGAAGGGCATATATCGGCATGTTAAAATTCAAATTATCACTAAAATGAGAAATATAGATTTTTCCATTTTTCGTGTTTTCTAGACTATAAATTTTGGGTAATATGTGATCCCTGTAGTATTTTGGCCAAAATATTTTATGCGTGTCCGTGACGACTTTATTTGGTGAGCATTGGTTCGAAAGAGCAAACATTGGAATTCTCTAATTCAAAAGATGCCTAGAACAAAAAATAGGGAATTTTTCATTTTTCTTGTGCTATAGTCCATAAATTTTGAGTGACATATGATCTCGGTGGTTTTAAGGCTAAAATATTTGTGGGAATCCATGACGACCTTTTCAAATTCGTTGGTTGGTTAGGAGGGTCAACCGTCGACATTTTCAAGTTCAAACAAGGCCCGAAATGGGAAATATCGATTTTTCCATTTTTTGTGTGTTATAATTCATGAATTTTTGGTGATTTGTGATCTAGATAGTTTTTTAGTCAAAATTTTTTTTGGCGTCCATGACGACTAATTTAATGGCATATGTTCAATCAGAGTTGTAAATGTCGGCATTTTCAAGTTCCAACGAGGCCTAAGATGGGAAATATCGATTTTTTCAGTTTTTTTGTGCTATAGTCCATGGATTTGGGTGATATATGATCCCAATGTTTTTTCAGCCGAAATATTTTGTGGGAGTCTAGGACGACCTATTTAAATTGTGTGCATTTGTTCGAAAGGGCAATTGTCCGCATTTTTATGTTCAAACGAGGCCTAGAATAGGAAATACTATTTTTTCCATTTTTCAGGTTTTGTAGTCCATTGATTTTGGGTGATATGTAATCCATGCGGTATTTTTGTTGAATATTTTTATGAGTGTCCATCACAAACGATGAATGGTTAGGGCCTTTGCTTTGAAATTTTTGGGGTGTCATATCCTTGACTGGACATCTGTAAAAGCCACAACAAACTAACACAACGCCCAAAAAGGTTAAAACAAGCTAGGGACATCTAAAAAATCAACTGAGACCTCATGTGGACTTAAAATCTTCCCCCGAGTTCAACAGATCTCTCGTAATTTCGATTCGAGCATCCAAATCCCAAAAATTGACCAAAGTCAACCCGAAGGATAAATTTCCAAAAATTTCAAACTGAGGACCTCAAAACCTAAAAAAAGACTTTGAATCTAAAAATGACAACTCTCGTAGACCAGGTTCCACATTTTGGAACGAATGAAATCCACAAATTGTTTTCCACTCTCGAAACTTCAAACGACACTGAAAACCAAAACCAATTTTAAGCAATGTAGCGTTTCAAAAATCATAAACTCACCCTAGTTCTCAACTTCTTACTCAAAGTTCATAGAAAATTTTAAAAACTCAAACAATGAAAGACTCGAGGTTGAGATAGTGTAACACCCCTAAAATTTATAACTTAAGACTTGAACCATTCTTCATTTTCATGTACGATCATATCGGGTGATTCTTAAATTTCTCCATATGTGTAAACATAAATTCTTTATTATTGGAATGATATTGGATATCAATTAAGGTCACTAGAAACTCCTAGTACAAAGTAGATTTGAAAGTTTCCTTACTAATTAAGTTTTGATGTAAGATTCTACTTGGGTAAAATTCAAACCACCGTATCTCTTAAAATGGAAAGAGTACGTGGCCCATAACCTATCAAATTAAAGGCATTTTAATCTTCTTTCCAAAACCATGAATATCACGTCAATCAAATTTCTATGTAAAAAGTTATGACCATTTTAGTATCTGATGCAGTGCATTGACGAATTAGCTGACGGGCAAACACTAAAAATTGTTTTCTGTCTTTTTACCTCCAAGAAAACCCTAAACAAATTTCTTGACTAATAAAAGAATCAAAACAATCAGATTTTCATCTTTTAATCCATCATTCTCTTCTCTCGCAAACCCTATGGCATAACCCTAAGGAAAAAACAAAGTAGAAGACTCCATTGAAGATTCTTTCAATCTTTTTCAAGATTCTTCTTCAAAGAAAGTCCTTCTCCAAGAATTTCATTCTTTCCAACTCAAATTCCTTCATAAAATTTTGAATCACTAATGAAAATTATAATTCTTGGTCATAGAAAGATTTTCTTGATTGCTTACATTCAAACTAGGGTTTCAAGACTTCTAATCAAGATTTTTCTTTAAAATTCTTCAAGAGCCTTGCTTTTCCAAGTATGTAAGGTTATCATAGTATTAGACTAGTGTAAAGACCTATTCCCATCTTTATATAAAAGCCAATGGGGAAAAACTTTCGGCTGGAAAACTTTTTCGTAATATTTGGATTTTCCCAACCTAGTCCAGATTTGGATGAAATTGGAGTCATTAAAGTCTAGCGAAATTTGGTAACAATTGGGTGATCTATTTATGAATTTGATCACATGATTAGATAGATAAGGCGTTAAGGAACCCGTACGACTTTACAGAATTTTAAATTCGAGCGAGTAGAACTCCCGAAATTGATCTTAGCGTGAACGGTTAATTTTTGAGTGTCGTTGGTTGAAGGTGTGTTGTGAAATGGGAGTTTAGAACTCTTAAATCGACTCTTTATTTCTGTGCAAGCCGCTGGGGTGGGATTTCTCCCGCCAGGCCGGGGCTACTAAAGCTGGGTGAGGACCATTGTGATGGGACAGTCGCGACCTAAGTCGGAAATAAACCCCAAAACATCTTTATTCTGCACTTTTCCACTTTGAGACTAAGGAGACGAACCTAGGGCCATTCTTGACAGTTTTCCACTACTCTTCAGGCTAAAGGTAATATTTTCACTCCTCGAATCCAGTTTTTTATCTTTAGAACGTAATCTAATGGGTAATTGTCGATGGGGAAGAGTTCTTTATATGAGAATTATGGTAGAGAAAGCCCTAATCTTTGTATTAGGATCATGAGTATGATCTAGGGTTGATAAAATTGTTAGTAATTCGGGTAATTAGTGATTGTTCGTTCATTTTCGTGTTATTATGATTTTTTGTAGATCAAGAACAAGCAGAATGAATCCGAAAAGGGAAGAATCAAGTTTCCGAGGGATTCAAGCTTGTTTCGAGGTAGGTGATGGTTGTGATTCTATATTGTGTGTTGTACATTTGTTCTTTCTTCATTATTATAAATGTATGTATGCGGATGTTGAATTATTGATCACATTAATTGTAAATTAAGATATATGAATGATGAATGTGATGAATCATGACTTGATTGTATGATTATGAGAATGTACTTTTTGTTTGTGATTGTGGCTTGTTCAATGGACCGGGTGTTGCGTTTCGACACACTAACATGGATCAGTTGCGATGTTCCGGCATAAATATGGGATCAGTTGTCACATTTTGGCATAGACATTGGATCGGGTACAAAGTTCTGGTATGCTAACGATTTGGGTTTGGGTTCTATGAGAGGACCAATGACTTGTTGCAACTATGTAATTGAGAAATGTCAAATTGTACCTTGTTCGTAAATGATGATGATATTGTATATGTTCGGTGTATGCATGTTATTATTATGTTGTATTAGCTTATGTATCTTGCACTTAGTGGGATAGCCATGTGATCCTACCAGTACACTATGGTTGTGTATTGATACTGTACTTGCTCTTTCGTTGTTGAGTACAGGGCATCTTTAGGCGGCTATTGACATACTTCACTTAGAAGATCAGTGATCGTCGTTCGAATTGAAGGGTGAGCCAGTTCTTCCGGGCTACCATGAGTGCTCTTTCCGTCTATGTCCACATTTTGGACTTAGACATTTCTAATTAGTTATTAGTACATTAGTTTTGGGTTGTAACCCTTCTTGTTTAGATTGATGGATCTTGTTAAAGTTTTGGGGCGTTGACTTTCATGTTCTAGATGTTACTTCCGCATTTCTTTTAGTTGTTAGAATTTTGTTTGGAGTTTATGGGAACTCCCTATTTCTTTCCTTAGTATTTAACTTGCTTCCGTAACTTAAATGCTTTAGTTTTTGGTTTAGTTGTTTTGTTTGGGTTGTAGTAGTGGTTCTCCCACCAGAGGGTTAGTGTGGGTGCCAATCACGACAGTCTGGGTCGTGACAAAGTTGATATTAGAGCCTAGCTTCATTGATCTCAATGTACCAAAATGAGTCTAGTAGAGTCTATAGGAGACGTCTGTACTTTTCTTCGAGAGGCTATAGGACTTTAGGAAATATCTCTGTTTTCTCTTTTCTCCTTTCGTGCCATAACTTGATTCTAATTGGTATCTGGCAATTCAAATTGGTATCTAACCTCATTAAGTCTTCTGTTCGCAAATGGATAACACTAGATTCAACGGCGTCAAGCCTGTAGCTCCAGTCAATGCTCCAGTTGAGAAATCCTCATCGAGAGGTCGAGATCGAGGCAGGGGTAGAGGAAGAGCTAGGAGCAGAGGCCGAGGAAGGGTAGCACCTACTACTGATGGAGCACCAATTGAAAATGCTCAAAGGAATGAGGCTCCTCCCATGCATTAGGAAGAGATAGAAGAAAATATCGAGATTGAAAATGTTGAGGATATTTGTCACGACCTAGGGGTACCCCCTAGATGTAACACGGTGTATTCGACCCCAAAGGGGTCTCATACAAGCCCTTAGCACCATCATAACACAAGATATTAGAAAAGTATGGAAAATTTAAAACTTCTTTAAATTCCATACAAATGAAAACATTTTCATAAGCAAGTGGAAGTCTTTACTAAAACCTTTGTCTCAAACCATCTATTTAATACTCATGAATAAAAGTCTTTGGGACGTAGCCCATACAAAGTCTAAGAACATATAGAAATGACATAAAGGGAAACTTGGGTTTGTCCTTGAAGCTATAAGGACTCACCAATTCGTCAACTATTCTTGATCCTTGGAAACCTAGCCTTCAAAGCAACTCAATCTCCTCAACCTTACATTTGATTAGAATGTAGGCAATATGCGTTAGTACAAAATGTACCTAGTATGAAAGCTAGCACAACATCATAAGAGCATCTCAAATGGTTAGTCAACATAAGATATAAGCATAAGAGATAATAACATAGTCATAACATAATCATCATAGTCATAAAACGATCTCCAACATAAGCATCATATGAACATAAGTCAACTCAAGACATAGTTAATAAGCATAGGAGACAAGTCGTAATCATATAAGCATAATTGACTCTTAGTCATCATTACCATAATAGCACCATTCTCAAGTAACCTCATAAGCATACATGTGCAAAGGAAGAATAGCATCCCATACTACTACCCAAGCCAAGTATCCCTTTTTGGTCAACTTAATCATAGTCTACATGCATGGTTAAGTCATGTCTTTCTACCATAAGGGCACCATACTTCTAAGTAACCTGAAGATACACTTGTGCAATGCATGAAAGACATCCATACTACCCTTCACACTAAGCATAACATTGAAGTCATGCTAGTCATATTGACCCTCCTTTGGTCTTACTTATTAGCTTACTTCATAAGGACAAAGGAACTACCACCTTAGTGCATCATATCTTGGATGGCAACTACCCAAGCTAAGTCATACTAGGTAAAAGAACCCTTCACAACTAGCCACAAATCATACTTGTGCCATGTATGGATAGCATCCCTTACTACTACCCACATTAAGTACTCATTTAGACTATCATGAATGTCCACTAGTTGGGGACTAATCCCTCTAGTCTATTTACCTCTTCAAGGCTACCAAGGAATAAACCCCCTGATGAGTCAACAAATTGGACTCAATTAGGGTTTTATTTAGAAAGAAATAGTGTCCTCGAATGCTTATTTTGTCTCAATATCTGATGAATACTCTTAAGTATCAGGTATTTGAAGTTTTAGTGGAAGCATAGACACTTAGGCGCAAAATGGAACAAAAAGGCTGAAAAGAACAAAGAAGCTGAAGCATGAGCATCGTCAAGAACCTTTGACGATTCACCGAAAGGACAAACTCCGCCGTTTGTTCCAGTATGCGAAGCCCTAAAGAAAGAGAATAAAAAAGGCGATGAAAAGAGCAGTCGGCGCGTCACCGAATAGTTCCACGAAGCAATACTATACCACCCAATGGTCTAGAACGTGAAGATGCTGAAGGCAAGCATGAAATGGCGATGAAGGAGAAGAAGTACGGGTCGACGTGTCATTCGGCGGCATCGACTAACTTTGTTGAAAGATCCGCCAATTGTATTTTCTGAAGTCTATAAATACTAAAATTGTTATTAATTTTATAAGTTCTGAACCATTATTATTATTTTTCAGAATAGAATAGTACTTTTTTAAGATATTATCTCTCAAGTTTGGAGAGAGTTTTTGGGAGACTTGAAGAAAGAAGGATTTCATCTTCACCAAGTTGGAAGTGGGTCTTCTCCATTCTTCTTCCTTTGCTTAAAACAAGGTTTCATTTCTCATAACCATTTGATTTTAGTATCATTTTAGGTGTATTTTGATATTTCTTGATGTGTGGCTAAAAACCCCTATTCTTGGGGTTTGATTTAGCAAATATGTGTTGATATTATCGTTAGGTCTTGCTTGCTGATAGGTTAGAGGTATTTTAATGGTGATTTCACCTAGTGGTTGTGGTTTAACCTAAATGGTTTTAGTTGCAAATATAAAGCCACCCATGTGTTTTCGGCTTTCCCGAAAGGGAGGTCGTGAAACCAAGACCACTAGACTGATGGCATAAGGAGTGGGTCGACATGAGGTTTAGCTCGAGAGAGTGAGTAGGGTAAGGCATAGGCTGGTCTTCATGTGGCAAATGGGTGTCCGAGAGGAACGCATTTGAAACGGGGTAAGTTGCTCGAGAGGGAACTTATTTCCATTTAAAGCTTAGCCGAGTAACTATTATCTTACAAATTTCCTGTCAAAAGTATGTACCCAACTACTTATCTCAATTTGTATTGCGGTCACACTCTAATAATTCGTACCCATACTTGATTTCTTGTTAGTTTTGTTATTTTTACTAATTGTGACAAAACCCCTAAATCGATATTTGACACTTTTGTGTCGCCCCCTTTAATTTACTGTGTTTTTAATTGTCAACGACTAGTTAGAGCTAATTTTTTTTTTATAAATTCTCAAAACCACTCCCTTGGGACACAACCCCAACCTTTAGTTGGGTTGCTATACTACCAATGATCGTAGACACTCATATTGTAGGTTAGTGTCGTTGGTCACGATAAGCATCAAAATGGCACCCGCTGCCGAGGAGTGGTGTTATTTGAGAATATTTAGATTAGTAGAATTTTTGTTTTTCTTAGTTGTGGTTTACTAATTTAATTTTTAGTTTTGTTCTGTTGATTGTGTAAACATTTCAGAAAATATGAGTGCAAACGGTGAGAATAGTTTCCAAGCAAGCCACTCTAGGAGTGGTGTTTTTCATCGAGACGATATCGATGATGTCAATAGTGTTTATAACTCTGCTGACGTGGGTGAGATGGTTGAAATTTGCATACCACAAGCTGAAGGAAAAGTAATGTTCGAAGTTACCAGTGCAACATTCCAACTCATACAAACTAGAGGTTTATTCGGAGGGTTAGAACATGAAGACCCAGACGAGCATGTACAAAGCTTTGTGGAAGTGTGCACCCCTTTGTCATTCAGGAACCTATCTCAAGAATCCATACGATTTCGCTTATTTCCATTAACATTGACTGGGAGAGTTACTAAATGGTTTGCTGAGCATCCTAAAATCTCCATTAAATCATGGGAGGAGCTAGTTATGGCGTTTCATGAAATATTCTTTCCCCCCATCAAGAATGATGAAGCTGAGAGACGATATTCAAAATTTCAAGCAAAAGGAGGGTGAACACGAGTCATGGATAAGGTTCAAGAGATGTTTGCGTAAGTGTCCAACACATGGACTGCCAGGTGAATTGCTGCTCCAATACTTTTACCATAGTCTGGACTCGGTTAATAAAGGGATAGCTGATCAATTGGTGCAAGGACGAATAATGTTACAATTATTTGAAGTAGCCACATTTCTACTAGATGGTATGACTAAAGTGAACCAGACATGGTATACCAAAGATGATCAAGTTTCCCCATTATGTTTCTAGTTAATGCGCAGATCGAAAAAGAATGGAAGAGGGACGAAAACATCAAGAAGATGTTATTCAAATGGAAATTCTACAAGAACATATGAACGGAACACGTGGAGTATTTCGAGTTGAGGAGGGTTCTTCTTCTGGTTACTCAAGACCGGGAAAGAATCAAGGTTGGAACTCTAGAAGATACGAGGAGGGTTTCCACCCACGCTATCAACCGCGGGGTGGAAATCAATGTTGGAATTATTATAGTGGCGAAGAACCAAGGAGATATTGGCAAGATGGGACTGNTGAGGAGGGTTCTTCTTCTGGTTACTCAAGAACGGGAAAGAATCAAGGTTGGAACTCTAGAAGATACGAGGAGAGTTTCCACCCACACTATCAACCGCGGGGTGGAAATCAATGTTGGAATTATTATAGTGGCGAAGAACCAAGGAGATATTGGCAAGATGGGACTGAACGAGATGATCTAGAGGAAGGCCATACTCATTTAAGTGAAAGCTCTAAATCTAAAGGGAATGCAAGTAGTCCTAGGGTAAACGATTTGTTATCGCGCATACTCGATAAAGTTGAGGGCTCTGATGATTTGCTAAAAGAGATGAAAAATGACTTTTTATCATTGAATAGTAAAGTGAATTCTCATGTTGATGCCATCAAAATGCTGGAAAGTAAATTGAGTCTATTATCAGCTCAATTAATGTCAAAAACACCGATGGACTATAGTGAAAGAGAGCTAGCCGTGGTTACCCGTAGCGGTAAAGTGGCAATAGGGAGTGAGTGTGATGGAAAATGAGGATCCTCAAAAACATGATGAGGGCCAAGGTGCGGAGGAACATGATTTATCTATTCGACAAAACCGCACTAAAGAACCACAAGTGGAAGTAGAGCAACAAGTTTAAGTTACAAAAGTCATACACCGTTTACCTAAGATACCTCCACCATTTCCCCAATGTTTGAAAAAGAAGAATGAAGATGAAAAGTTCAAGAATTTTTTGTCAGTATTCAAGAGCATATCGATTAACCTCCCTCTAGTGGAAGCATTGTTGCAAATGCTGGGATACGCCAAATTCATGAAAGAACTGGTTACAAAGAAAATGAGCTTGGAATATGAAATGATTGAGGTGCCCCATAGTTGTAGTGCAATTATGACAAATGATTCAATCACTAAGAGAGAAGATCCTAGAGCATTCACAATCTCCTGTACGATTGGCATGATTCAGTTTGCTAAAGCCTTGTGTGATTTAGGAGCAAGTATCAACCTGATTCCCTATGCAATCTACAAGCAACTTGGTTTGGGTGAAGCAAAGGCAACCACAATGAGACTCCTCATGGTTGATCGACCAATCAAGCACCCAGTCGGAATACTCTATGACACATTGGTAAAAGTGGATCGGTTCATCTTTTCGGCTGATTTTGTGATTCTAGACTGTGAGATCGATGCTGAAATACCTATTATTTGGGGAAGGCCATTCTTAGCTACCGGGAGAGCATTGGTGGATGTTGAAAGAGGGAAATTGAAGTTCCGTGTGAATGATGATGAGGTGACCTTCAATATCTGTAAGTCCATGAAGCAACCAAGTAACATGCATGTGGTGTCCACTGAGGATGTGATAGATAAGACAGTGGCAAGTGTGAGTCATTTAATGTGCAAGAATGAGCCCCTTGAATCTATGCTTGCTAATTATGATAATCCTATGTTCAAGGTTACAAGGAACTGGTAACTGCTTTATCAGGATTATGAGCATATTCAAGGAATCCAATCAAATTGGATATCGATATGAAAAATAGAGAAAGTCCCCCTGCTAAACCATCAACTGAAGAACCACCAAATTTGGTGTTAAAAGCCCTACCCTCTCATCTCAAATATGCCTTCTAAGGAGCTAATCTCTACAGGTAATTATAGCTGCCAATCTGTTTGAAAGGCAGGTGAAATTTCTCATTGAAGTACTGCGGAAACATATAAAAGCTATTGGATGGACAATAGCCGATATAGTAGGAATTTCTCCTGGCATCTGTACTCACAAAATCTGGCTTGACAATGAATGCAAACCTAGTGTGGAACATCAACGGAGATTGAACTCCAATGCAAGAGGTGGTAAAAAGGAAATAATCAAATGGCTAGATGCAGGGGTGATATACCATATTACAGATAGTAAGTGGGTAAGTCTGGTGCAATATGTACCGAAAAAGGGAGGCATAACTGTAGTCCCGAATACAAAAGGAAAACTTGTACCAACAAGACCAGTGACTAGATGGAGACTATGCATGGACTATTGAAAGCTTAACTCATGGACCGAGAAAGACCATTTTCCGATGCCTTTTATGGATCAGATGCTTGACCGGTTATCAGAAAGAGGGTGGTACTATTTTTTGGATGGGTACTCTGGCTACAACCAAATTTCTATTGCGCCGGAAGATCAAGAGAAAACCACTTTTACTTGCCCTTATGGAACTTTCACATTCAAAATAATGCCATTCGGGCAATGTAATGCCCTAGCAACATTTCAGCATTGCATGTTGTCTATTTTTGCAGATATGGTCGAAGACTCTATGGAGGTGTTCAAGGACGACTTCTCAGTCGTAGGGGAAACATTCCAAGAATGCTTGACTCACTTAGGACAGGTAGTCCAAAGATGCGTCGAAACGAATCTTGTTCTGAATTGGGAGAAATGTCACTTTATGGTAAAATAAGGTATTATTCTTGGGAATAAGGTATCACACAAGGGGCTGGAAGTTGACAAGGAAAAAATTGAGGTTATTGAGAAATTACCCCCGCCGATTTCAGTAAAGGGTGTTCGTAGCTTCTTGTGGCACGCAGGATTTTATAGAAGGTTCATTAAAGATTTCTCAAATATTGCACTCCCATTATGCAAACTTTTAGAGAAGGAAGTGAAATTCCACTTTAATGATGCTTGTATGGCTGCATTTCAGTGTTTGAAAGAGAAACTAATATCCACTCCGATCATCATCAACCCTAACAAACTGTTTCACACAATCTACTACGCAAGCAAGACTCAATATAGTGCTCAACAAAATTATACGATCATCGAATAAGAGTTTCCTGCAGTAGTCTATGCATTTGAGAAATTCAGGGCATATTTGCTAGGCACCAAAGTAATTGTACACACTAATCATGCTGCACTCCATTATTTGATGGCAAAGAAAGATGCAAAACCATGATTGATTATGTGGGTACTACTATTACAAGAATTTGATTTCGAGGTGAAAGATCGAAAAGGATGTGAAAATCAAGTGGTTGACCCTTTATCAAGGCTGGAATCAAGGAATAATGTCGAGCATAAGGTTGACATAGATGACCCTCCCAGATGAATGGGTGTTTGCAATATCCCACAAACATACGCCATGGTATCCAGATTTTGCAAATTACATTGTGTGTGGGCTGATGCCGGATAAGTTGACCTTTTACCAACAAAAAAGATTCATGTTTGATGTTAAAAAATTCTTTTGGGATGAGCCATACTTGTTTCGAGAGTGTGCTGACATGTCATCAGAAGGTGTGTTCCGGAAGAAAAAGTGGTAGAAATTCTCCATGCTTGCCAAACATCTCCAGTGGGAGGTCACCATGGTGATGTTCGCACCGCCGCTAAAGCTCTCCAGAGTGGATATTACTGGCCATCAATCTACAAGGATACACATGAGTTTGCAAAGAAATGCCCGAAATGTCAGCAGCAAGCCGAAGTGTCTAGAAGACACAAATTACCTCTCACTCCTATTTTAGAGGTTGAGCTATTCGATGTATGGGGAATAGATTTCATGGGACCATTTGTGAGCTCGTTTGGAAATAAATATTTTTTAGTGGTTGTAGATTATGTCTCCAAATGGGTGGAAGCCATCACACTTCCAACCAATCAAGGAAAAATCATTGTCCGATTCCTGAAACGCTACATCTTCGCCAGATTTGGCACTCCGAGAGTAATCATAAGCGATGGGGGATCCCACTTCTGCAATAAGTTTTTCTCAATGGCACTGAGTAAATATGGAGTGAAACACAAAGTGAAAACCCCATATCATCCTCAAACAAGTGGCCAAGTCGAAGTGTCAAATCAGGAAATGAAAAACATCTTGGCAAAGACAGTAAATGTCAATAGAACTGATTGGTCTAGGAAACTCGATGATTCACTATAGGGATATTGAACTGCTTACAAAACACCTATCGGGATGTCTCCATATCAGTTGGTTTATGGTAAGGCTTGTCATCTACCCATTGAGTTAGAACACAAAGCATTGTGGGCATTGAAAGCTTTAAATTTGGACTGGTCAAAAACTTCAAGGGTGAGAATAGAAAAGGTGAACGAATTGGATGAATTTAGACTCAGATCATATGAAAGTTCATCCATCTATAAAGAGAAGATGAAGAAATGGCATGATGCTCGGATACTCAAGCGAGTCTTCAAGGTAAGAGATTGGCTTCTGCTATACAGCTCGCGGCTTAGACTCTTCCTCGGGAAGCTCAAATCCAAATGGTCTGGACAGTTTAGAGTAATGTGAGTGTTCGTAAATAGTGCCATAGAAGTTGAAGATCAGGAAGGACCTCCATTTACAGTGAACGGTCAACATTTGAAATTGTATCTTGGAGATTGTCAAGAGATTTTGTTGGTTGAAGTGGTATATTTGGAAGACGCCTAAAGGCACATCTGCATCATACCGCGACGTTAACTAAGGCGTTGTTTGGGAGGTAACCCAAATATCCCTTTAATTGCTTTATTTTATTATTGTTAGTACTTATTTCCCGATAATAAAATATTATGTCGTTTGTGCAGGTGAAAGTAGTAAAATGAATGAAGGATGGCAACCAATAGATCATGTTGGCGAGTCGTCGAAGGGGTTGGCGAATCCAACCTTATCCGCCGTTTGACTCAGAACATCGTAAACACTGAAGTTTATTACACTCGGTGAGATTTGGAGATTATTTGCGATTCGCCGAAAATTTTTGTGATGTCGATGAAAACCGTCGTTTGGATTTTCCCAATGACTGAAGAATATGTAAAACTCAGCGAGTCGAGTGCTCACTCAGCGAAAAACCAAGAGATTCGGCGATTAGAACTAATATCACCAAATGGACAAAAAAAAAACTGGACGGATGCCATGACAGATGGAGTAACTGCATAATTAGGATCATTTCTTCACCTCTCTATTTTTTCTTACTTACATTTACTTTTGGATTCTGTATTATTTGCATTTGAGGACAAACACTTTTATTGGTGGTAGGGTGAGGCTCACCTTTTGTGTGCTATTTGTGATTCGTGTTTTGTTTATATTTGGGTTGTTCTGTTTAAAATTGTGTTTACACTGCTTTTCGTGGATGTTTGAGGNTTAGGATCACTTCTTCACCTCTCTATTTTTTCTTACTTGCATTTACTTTTGGTATCTGTATTATTTGCATTTGAGGACAAACACTTTTATTGGTGGTAGGGTGAGGCTCACCTTTTGTGTGCTATTTGTGATTCGTGTTTTGTTTATATTTGGGTTGTTCTGTTTAAAATTGTGTTTACACTGCTTTTCGTGGATGTTTGAGGTAATGGCTCTCTTTTGTTTTTAAATTGCAAATGATTTTGACCCTTCCGATTTCGCACATTTTTGCCACCCTTTGTGAGTTAATTGTGGCTATTTTTTTGCAAAGATTTGAGTCTCGATTTCGATCAATACCGATGACTTGAATTGTGCTCTCAATTGAACGAACATGAATGTACGACTACGATGAGGCCAAATGAAATTGCATAGACAATATGTGAACTCGTTGCATCTCGTTATGATTAGCTATTTATCGAATTGATTCTCTTGTAATGAGCGTTGCACACTAGCGAAAGTGTCCAGTCTTGTTTGACTTAAGTGTCGATGCCTTGTGTGATTATCTTGCTTTGAAACTTGCATGAATAAACCTAGAATTTTCCCTACTAGTCTGATTGATTGATTTAGAAAGGTGTCCTCTTTATATGATCTTAGGCAATTTTAAAGAGTGTGAGCCAAATTTGACATATACCTCTTTTGTGGCCTACCCGTGAGCGTGTGAAACTCTTTTGAACACCCTTTGAGCCTTACCTTTCTTTGGAAGAACCTTGATGAACCCTAGACCTTACTTGACCTACTACCTATAATCCTCTTAATTTGTGGTTTAGTGAATAACCAACTTAGGCCAGAAGTCTAAGTTGGGGGTATGGTGAAAGGGAAAAGGAGAAGTCAAGAAGTGCAAGAAAAGTCCTCCCTTAACCCATGGTATTGCATAAAAATGGAACCCCTTCAATTCAAAAAATAAAATAAAATGAATGAAATGTCGAATAAAGTACGAAGGGAATCGGGTTTCAAGAAGTCTATGGAGGAGAATAAATAAAGGGTGCCTTAGAAGCACTAGAAAATAATTGATAAAGGAAAATAAGGGAATGCCTTGAGAAGGCCACAACTCACGAGGAAAAAGTCACTGAGCCTAAATGACCATACCTTTGCACTCAGCCCCATTACAAGTCTTAGAAAGATCTTTTTGATCTCAAGTAAACCAAATCGAAAATCGATTGGAAAATAAGGGAAAACCTATGGGTGAAAACATGCATTATATTCCTCTTTTTGAGTGTGAGCGTTGCATCGGATTCCTGATCGTGAATTGATTAACCTTTGTGTGTGAATATGGAATCATTTTTCATGTGAAGGCAATTAGATACTTTTTGTTGAGCTTGAACTTGCACAAGTAGCAAGTATTGCAAGCATGAGAATCTTTGGTAATGGTGTGTCAAAACTTAAATTTTTGAGTACACAATTGATCCTTGCATAAGTAAATTGAGTCTTGTTGTGTGCACTCATGATTGAGTCTTGTGTAGCACTGTTTGGGACACTTTTTGAACGACTGAACTTGAGTTTGCTTAAGGACAAGCAAAAGTTTAAGTTGCGGGTGTTGATAAGTCCACAAATTAGACTCGTTTAGGGCATTATTTTGATAAACATAGTGTCCTCGAATGCTTATTTTGTCTCAACATCTTATGAAAACTCTTAAGTTTTAGGTATTTGATGTTTTGGTGGATGCATGGACACTTAGGCACAAAAAAGAACAAAAAGGCTGAAAAGAACGAAGAAGCTGAAGCATGAGCATTGCTAAGAACCTTTGGCGATTTGCCAAAAGGACAGACTCTGCCCTTTGTTCCAGTATGCGAAGCTTGAAGGAAGAGGATCAAAAAGGCAATGAAAGGATCAATCGGCGCATCACCAAATAGTACCACGAAGCAGTAATATACAACCCAATGGTCCAGAACGTGAAGATGCCGAAGGTAAGCATGAAACAACAATGAAATAGAAGAAGGGCGAGTCGCCGAGTCATTCGGCGGCATCGACTAACTTTGCCGAAAGATCAACTAGCGTTATTTTCTGAAGTGCTTAAATACTAAACTTGTTATTAATTTTGTAAGTTCTGAACCATTATTATTATTTTTCATAATAGAATAGTACTTTTTTGGGATATTTTCTCTCAAGTTTGGATAGGGTTTTAGGGAGACTTGAAGGAAGAAGGATTTCATCTTCCCCAATTTGGAAGTGGGTCTTCTCTATTCTTCTTCCTTTGCTAATCAAGGTTTAATTTCTATACGCATTTGATTTTAGTATCATTTTAGGTGTATTTTGTTATTGTGGCTAAAAACCCCATTCTTGGGGTGTGATGTAGCAAATATGTGTTGATATTATCGTTGGGTCTTGCTTGCTGATATGTTAGATGTAGTTTAATGGTGATTTCACCTAGTGGTTGTGGTTTAACCTAAAGGGTTTGTAGTTGCAAAAACAAAGCCACCCATGTGTTTTCGGCTTGCCCAAAAGGGAGGTCGCGAAACCAAGACCACTAGACTGATGGCCGAAGGAGTGGGTTGACATGAGGTTCTGCCCGAGAGGGTGAGCCTTAGTCCCATATCCTAACACTCAGCTCGAGAGAGTGAGTGGGGTAAGGCGTAGGCTGGTCTTGATGCGGCGAATGGTTGTCAGAGAGGAACGCATTTGAAACGGGGTAAGTTGCCCGAGAGGGAACTTATTTCCATTTAAAGCTTAGCCTAGTCACCATTATCTTACAAATTTCCCTTCAAAAGCATGTACCCAACTACTTATCTCAACTTGTATTGCGGTCACATCCCAAGAATTCTTACCCATACTTGATTTTCTTGTTATTTTTTTTGTTTTTACTAATTGTGACAAAACCTCTAAATCGATATTTGACACTTTTGTGTCGCCCCCTTTAATTTACTATGTTTTTAATGTTAATGTCTTTAGCTACGACTAGTTAGAGCTAAATTTTTTTTTTCTAAAAATTCTCAAAACCACTCCCTTGGGACACGACCCCAGCCTTTAGTTGGGTTACTATACTATTGACGATTGTAGACACTCATACCATAGGTTAGTGTCATTGTTCACGAAAAGCATCACCCCCTAATAGGCTAGACCATGCTATCATCTTACTAACATAACTAGGTTAAGTTGAACTAACTACCTTGGAAGACACACTACCATGCAAGTCCAAGCTATTCTAAGAAAGGTACAAGTGTCCTATCCTAGCTACCATGAAATAGTCCTAAAACAACTAAGTCATGCTACCCTTACACGTGTACTAGAATACAAATGCAAGTTATCCATAGGGGAGTATGATTCACAACCCTAAGTTATCCTTAGTAGAGTATGAGTCCTCAATCCCAAGCTACCATGACTAACCTAACTCAATCTATCCTTGAAATGCACCTTACAATGCAAGTCAAGCTACCCTTAGGAGAGTATGGATCCTCAATCCTAAGCTACCCTTAGGAGAGTATAAGTCCTGTATCCCAAAGCTATGATGAAATGGTATTGGCCAAACCAAGTCAAGCTACCATGAATGCATCCTAACAATGCTAGTTCAAGCTACCCATAGGAGAGTATAAATCCTAAATTCTAGGCTACCATGACTATCTCTAACTCATGCTACCATGACATGCATCCTACAATGCTAAGTCAAGTTATCCCTTAGGAGAGTATAGATCCGCCATCCCAAGCTATCAACCTTGGTCTTATCCTACTAAGCCAAGCTATACATGAAGGAAACATATGCCTCAACTTGAAGCTATTCTACACTAACATGATTTCATTTTAGGTTATTAAGTCAACCTAGAATTCTTCTATGTGAGAGAACTTGAATCTCCTAGCATATTTATGTCTAAGTGTGTACAAGAAAGAGCATACACAACAAGATGGCTACAAGCCCTACTTTCAAGCTTAACTTCATTCTATCATGCTCCATGTCTAAATTACAAGCTATTCAATCACATTCTTTACTACTAATTGATTCTAGTCATAATTGATTCATAAAGGTTCAAATTCTAACTTTACAAGTCAAGATCCTTCCTATTCAATCAAGTCTAGTTCAATTCATGATTAGATGATCCTAACTATGATCAATTAGCATACAAGACATTGATTTAGGAAGATCACCTTTGAACCTTCAACTTTGCATCTAATGGCATAAACCCACAAAGATCACATTCATCAATTTAGATTAGGGTTTACCATATAAATCACATGAATTCATAATAATATCACTTAAAAACATCTAAATCAGTCATCATTGGGTGATATCCACTAGATTGAAAGCACACCCAAACCCTACCCACAATGTAAGCATAACCCTAGCTAGAATTCGGTTTTTGAGTTTACAATTGGGGGAGACTATGGGGGCTCTATGGGTGGAAGAACCCATATATGAATAAGCTTAACATACCTATTTTCAAATACCTAAAGAATGCTTTAATCAATGGTGAAAATATCTCTAAGTTGGTGCCCCACCTTCCTTTATTCTTCTTTTTCTTCTTCACTTCTAGAGAGAGAATTTCTTGAGAGTAATTTTGGGGTTCTAAGTTGAATGAGCTAATGAATTATTTTTAGGGTCTTATTAGGTATTTATAGGTGGTTATTTAACTACTTAACCGACCCCATAAGCCCTTAAGTAAATAACTAACTTAATTCCTAAAGACCTAACTAAATCTAAAAAGCTGAAAACTGTGTTGACCTACGCCCCTCCACCTACGGACCGTGGAGGTATTCATGAGAAGGTAAATATTAGAATACGAAGAGTTGTATTCATGATTGCAAAAGAGTATAAGGGAACTAAGTATTTCCAAATGTAACATTTTATCTTTAAAAGGAGAGAATCATCTTTTTCTAAATGTGTTTATGAGTTCAGAGATATTTTAGAGTATTACCTCTTTTAAGAGGTTCTTTTGAGTAATTACCTCATTATTGATAAAGAGTTATGTTTTATACATTTGAGCATGAGTTATATATTATTGGGAGTAGTATTGAGCACCTATATGTGGATGATTTCATACAACTTACATTCTTCATAAACCATGTAGCCAGCATGGTAAGGGATCGTACTTTTCAAATGAATCCTTATTGGATTGAAGTATAGCTTAGTGGATCCACTTAGTTGAGGTGTTCTATACCCCCGACAATGTATAGGACAGTTCTGGCAGAGTGGGTGAGACACTATATCATCACGTAGCTCATAGTGATGGTTGTCGGTTAGGAATCTCCCAAATAAGAGTAATGAGTATCTTATTATATTTTTATACATCTTTGAGTTGATATATCATTTTTATAATTTTATAAATATTGCATCTATCACTGTTTTTTTTGTATTGGAGTTGAGTTGAGGTGAGTATGTCTTCCACCCTTGTCATTTGACTTTCCTATTCTTTTAGCTTCCCCCTTACATGCTCATACATTCAATGTACTAATATCATTTGAGCTACATCTTTTTATGATGCAAATACAATTGTTCAGGTTCATCAAAAGGCGCTTTGTTGATAATATTTGTACTCCAGCTGGCTTTGGTGAGCCTCCTTGCTTTTCTTAGGTATTCACAATTATTTTCCTATTTCAGTTGAGTTTTTAGGGGTCGTGTCCCGACACCTATCTTAGTATTTAGACACTTCCTAGATAGTTAGACGTAGAGTAGTCTCTTTATTGTCCCCTTTCTTGTTGAGATGTTTTTGAGATAGTGATGTTATCTTCTTAAGTATTTCCATATGTTTATTTAATCGAGTTTTGCTTAGACTTTTTATATTTAAATTTTAAAATTGAAGTTCCTATTTTGTTGAGTAAGTCTTTTGCTGAGTAGGGAGCCAAGCTCAGGGTTCGCCTAGGGACCAACGATTGTTCTCGAGTGCCGGCAATGTCGAGGGTGTAGTCTTGAGGAGTGAAAATTCCTACCCTACACTAGCTATGTAATTTTGTGGGACTTCAGTTAGAAAATAGACTCTTACCAAATTTAGTGCTCGATACTACTCCAAAAATAAACCATATCAATTATGCTCAATCACCCTTTACAGATGAAGAGATTATTTCTTTAATTTACTTTCTATTTTCTTTATTGAATTACTTTTCGGAAGAAAATCAATTATACTCTTTTTCTTTCTTAGGTGTCAAATAATACATAGAAATCATTTGATTCTTTCTTTAAAAATTCTTTTTAAAACATTCATTTAAACGTATACTTATGGAGTTACCTATCAAGTATAAAATCGGTGTATGGGAAATCTCACATGATAATCTTTATGACCATATATTTTACAAACAAATTGGATTCATGTGCTATGAAAAATGAGCAACAATTTAGAGTTCAATATGCATAGTAGAAATCAAAATCTCAACGATTAAGGAATTGGAACTAAGAATAAGAAACCCAACTAATTTGGATTTCAAGAGACTATAGATAACACTATGGACATAAACTTTTAATGAATGAGTATAGATGTAAGGAATGAGGAGGAACTTAGTCCATCACTATGAGCAACCTTACATTCTTGGAAGAACAAAGTTCTTTAAAAAAATTGGAAGAACGATTCAGAACCCTAGTTTTCTCCTCTTGGATCCTTACTCTAAGACTTGGAAGCGTTATTGAGAGTTAGGGTTGATTAGTATTGTTCAGAACCTTATTTAGATGCAAAAGCATTGGGTTTTAGACGTAGAAAGGGTGGGAAAAGATTGAACTATCCTTCTTAAAAAGATGACAAAAATCTTCCATGGGGCCATCTACAATTTCGGGTTTCTGAATGCGTCTAAAGATTCGTTCCTGAAATACAAAAAACAAGAAAGGAAAGTAGCAAGCGAAGAATAGTATTTGAATTCATGCAAAGGTTAAAATCTTTATTAAATCTTTTTAAAAAAAGATATGTAATCCCCTGATTTTCTTTTCAAAATAGTTCTTGACTTGATGAAATACTTGCGGCTCAACACTTGGAGTGAAGATTT
This sequence comes from Solanum stenotomum, assembly GCF_019186545.1. NCBI lineage: Eukaryota > Viridiplantae > Streptophyta > Magnoliopsida > Solanales > Solanaceae > Solanum > Solanum stenotomum. Next base: position 20,973,564 of record NC_064293.1, on the reverse strand, counting down.
CTTTGTATGCGAAAGACATGCAATTCACCACCGAAGAAAAAGGATTCTCTATATATTTTTGTATGTTCTTCTGGCCTTATGAAGACCCTTGTATATCGGTGTGAGCTAGGAGTTTGGGGTCCAAGTAATTTAGAGGACCTTGGGCTTGAAGAATGTGAGTTGGGATCTTCTAGTCAACTTAATAGACTGGCCAAAATGTAATTTGGATTTTATTTAGGTCATATATTTTTTATTTAAAATATTAATCCAATTTTATTAACTAATAATTTGACTTGGTAAATGTACCATGAGTTTAAGATTTAATCCAAATTTAATATGGATTTATAAAAAAAAATCATTATCTACAATTTGATCTACGGACCATAGGGGAATCCATGGAATTTATATTAAATTTTAAGGCTAAAGTTTCATTCTATGGTTCCAAACTTACTACCCCTATGAGTTTCTAATGATCGTAGATTCAATCCATAGATATTTATTTTGAATTTTAAGGCTCAGAAACTCGTTCTATGGGTCAAAACTATGCCACGTAGAAGGTTCTATGACCTTTATATGGATCCTTACAAATCAGACCTCAAAATTTGACTCTCTGAAGTTTTTCCATGACATGATCGTATGACTCGTAGAATTTTATTATTCGAGAGATATGATTATTTAAAATTGACCTAAGTAGAACTTTACATCAGAACTTAATCAGTAAGAGAACTTTCAACTCAACTTCGTGTTAGGGGACTCTGTTGACCTTAATTCATATCTAAAATCCATTCTCAAACTAAAGAATTGATCTTAACGCCTAATAACAATTTATGAATCACCCTGTAATACCTTGCGACTCATTTCGTCTTAAGTATATGAGATTGAACCGAGTAATGTACTACTCGATCATGTGTTTTAAGGTCCTTTACCAAGTGTACAAAAGTTATCTTAAAGTGATTTAGGGTCACAAGGGACCTCTAACACTAAGTCAAGTTCAAAATCTTTCTACCGGTTAAATTTTTCGTATTAGTTCACAAAAGAGTCAACTTCAAATGAACTTATCTTTTAGTATATAAAAAACTACGTGGACTGTAAGCTATTGAATCAAAGGTCTATTAGTCTTGTTTTTAACATCACCAAGTTTACATTAATTGGAGTTTCCTGTAAGAAGTTATTCCAATTTTACTGGACAGTATCTTGCCACGCACGGGCCACGTGGCCGAAGCATTTTTCAGCTTGGCCGAGCGGAGAGGCAGCAGCTACTGCCTTCCTGCGCGGTTGGCTGCGCATCTAAGGTGTTCTACCCATGGGCCATGAGGCCTTTAATGACCATTTAAATCATAGTTCACCTCCCAAGTTCATAAATTTACCCTAGAAATAAAAGTTTTTAAGATATAACTTCCTCGAATGTTTATTCATCATCCAAGGTAAGATTTGACAATAGAACTTCATAATTCCTTCATCTTAACGTGAATTAATAGCTCCTACTCATGAAATTCATAAAATTTTAAAGAAATCATCCTATTCGGGTAAAATATATAGAAAAGTTTTGTAGGTCTTCTTCTTTCAAGATCATACTTTTATTCGGTAATTGGAGTTATTAAGTTATGTAATACTTCAATGAGGAATTCCTTTCTTGCTCATATCCAAGATTTATCAATGTTCATGAATTAAATTCCATAGTTAGGGTTATCAAACCCACTTCCAAATTCATCTATATATTTTACCCGAATAGGATGATTTCTTTAAATTAATTATTCACGATTAAGGATTCTTGACCTATGTACTTCCTTTTTATACTTAGTAAGGTTTTACATTGTTATTTTTGTGAGTTATTGACATGATTTTTTTATGATTTCATGATGCTTATATTTCAAAGCATGATTGTACAGTCTTTATGCTATTATGAAAATTAATTTCGAATACTTATTAGCTATGAAAATTAGAAAAGTTTCTCATGATTTCAGTTATATACATGACTTTGCAAGATATATTTTAGAAAGATTTGCTTTTTGTCTCACCCTTTATTCAAACAGACATATAGTTTATCAAACCATGAGCATATAATACAAGTATTTTATTATGGTAGTAGTATGGAGCACCGATATGGGGTAAGAGCTTAGACAACTCAAATCTCATAAACTATGTAGCCAGCGTAGATAGGATTGTACTGCAAGACGAGCGAACCCTCGCCTGCTTCATGAAGGATTTTTAGTAGATCCATCAGTTTAGTTGTGTTCTATACTCTTGCAAGGTATAGAGCGGCTCTGCCAACATGGATAGGACATTGTATCATCACGAGGCTCATAGTGATGGTTGCCGATGAGAAAAACTCCCAGTAAACTAAAGAGTATTTACATATATATTTCATTTTAGTTCAGTATTTGCTATTATTGCTTTTTATTTGTGAAGTTTAAATAATTTTGTCTCAAGCTTATGCTTTACTTAATCTAAGTTATATTTCAGTTTTTTAATCCAGGTGTTGTTTCACTCAACCTTATTACATACTCCACATTTAATGTACTAATGTTATTCCAGCTGCATCATTTTATGATGAAGATAGATGTGTTCAAGCTCAACAACATGTGCATCGTTGATATCACCCAGCTTCTTAGCAGCTTTTGTGAGGCCTTCTTGCATTTGGAGGACTCAATTCATTTATTTTCTTTAATTATTTTATTTTAGGTTTTCAGAGGTCTGTTCCAATTCCTATATAAGACAGTAGAGGCTTCATAGATAAACAAGTTAGAGAGTCTCTCAGTATTTGTCTTCATATATTTTACTAAACATTACTATTTACATTCACCATTTAGATAGTTCATATAGTACTTGACTTAAATATTCTCCCTTGAAGTATTAAAAATTAAAAATGCTTGAGTAAGTCTTCCGTTAAGTAGTCAGCCAGGCCAAGAGTGCGATTGGGGATAAATAATGGTTCTCGAGTGCTAACCACGTCTAGGGTATATTCTCGAGCCTTGAAAAACTTGGTATCAGAGCACAACGTTCAAACGTCCTAGGGTGTATATTAAGTCATGTCTCGTAGAGCTCTTCTTATCAGTGTGAAGCGTGCCACATCGATGATAGGGCGGCAATAGGATATTGAGAATTTTTTTGATTTTTTCATACTCACATTCATGCGATAGAGTTTAAATCTATAAAAGTTTCTTCTAACTTGTCCTCACGCCTATTATCTCCGATCATGCCTCTACAAAGAGTTGTTTGAGGATGTCCTATTAGGTGGAATATTAATCCTCAATATCAAGAAACTCCCAATGCACTAGAAGTGCAACCCCCTCAAGGAGATGTCATCAATGTTGAGTTCAAAAATGTTATTTAGATGCCAACTCAAGTTATGGAAAATAAGGCTAGTCAACAAAGAGTGGGTCTTCAGGCAGAGGCTGATACTTCCCCAATTCAGGAGTTCTTAAGGATGAATCCCCCATAGTTCATAGAGTCAAAGCTCAATGACGATCCTGAAAACTTTGTGTATGATCTTCAGAAGATGTTTGAAGTTATGCATGATTCTGATGTAGAGCTTTTTGAGTTGGCTTTATATCAGCTCAAGGGTGTTTCTAGGATATGCTACGAGTAGTGGAAAAAGGGTAGAGGAGAAGGTGCACTAGCCTTAGGCTGGACTATGTTTAAGAATGCCTTCTTGGGATGTTTCTTTCCTTGAGAGCTAAGAAAAGCGAAGGTAAGAGAGTTCCTTTACCTGAAGCAGGAGTCTATGAGCATGTAAGAATACAACCTCACCAAGTTATATGCTACAGAGATGGTTGCTAATATCAGAAGCAAAATGAGTTTATTCATGTCGTGACTCTCCCGTTTATGAAATAAGGAAGGTAAGGTGGCTATCTTGATAAGAGACATGGACATAGCGACAATAATGATTCATGTGCAACAGGTGGAGGAGGATAAGCTTAAGGATAAGGAAGAGTATTGAAGTAAGAGGGTCTAGATAGCAAACTATGAGTCGGGCCAGCAGAAGACCGAAAATGAAAATCGATCATCCTTTCAGTAGAGGTCGTCTAGAGTTGCTCATCATCATCTACCATGCCTTCATCAAGAAACAAGAATGATCACTACAACGAGAATTATTTAAATTTCCAAGCTCGGGGTCTTCCGTCTGAGAGAAGTGTGGCAGAAGGGTTTTAGAATCCACCTTGTGCTAGGTGTGGTAGGACCCACCTAGGATAGTGTTGTGATGGCACAAATTGCTCTTTAAGTGTGGTTTGAAGGGTCACTTTTTGAGAGATTGCCCAAAGGGGAGGCAAGTTAATGGTGGTAATAGAACCCAATTTTCTTCAGCATCTCTAGCAATCAGGGTTTCCCAAATGGGTGCTACTTCAGGCACATACAAGGGTACAAACCGTCTCTATATTAAGGGTAGTCACCGAGACCAAGAAAACTAGCATGGTGTTGTTACTTTTATGCTTAAAGACATTTCTCTTGATGTTTATGCCTTACTTGATCCAGGTGCGTGTTTATCTTTCGTAACTCCTTACGTAGACATGAGGTTTGGAACTTGTCTAGAAAAACTTATTGAGCAATTCAGTGTTTCTACACTTATTGGCCAGTCTATTTTAGCAGAAAGAGACTATCGTGATTTTACCACTTCATTCATCACAAAGATACCATGGACGATTTAGTTGAATTAGACATAGGGCATTTTGATGTTATTCTAGGTATGCACTGGATTTTTGCTTGTTATGCCTAGGTCCGTTGTAGAACTTAAGTGGTTAGGTTTCAATTCCCTAATGAGCTAGTCCTAGAATGGAAGAGTAATTCAACAGGGCCTAAAGGTTGTTTCATCTCAAGCCTTAAGGATAGAAAGTTAGTCTCCAAGGGTTGCATTAATCACTTAGTCAAACTTAATGACTCTAAAGTTGAGACACTGCCTCTTCAGTTAGATCCAATCGTAAATGAGTTCCTAGAAGTTTTTCCTCAAAATCTTCTTGGAGTCCCTCTAAAAAGGGAGATAGACGTTGGAATTAATGTTCTTCCAGATGCTTAAGCCATCTCTATTATTCAATATAGAATGGATCAAGCTGTGTTAAAAGAACAGTTGAAAGATTTCCTTTATAAGGGCTTGATCTTACCAAGTGTCTCACCTTGGGACACTCCAGTCTTATTCCTGAGAAATAATGATGGTTCCCTTACGATCTGTATTGATTACTTCCAGTTGAACAAGGTCACCATAAAATAATAAGTATCCCCTTCCGAGAATTGATGACCTTTTCAACCAACTCTAGAGTCACACTTGTTTCTCTAAGAAATACCTTAGATCTGGCTATCATCAGTTGAGAGTGAGAGAAAGTTACATACTGAAGAAGATTTCAAGACTCTTTTCGGTTATTATGTCTTCCCTGTTATGTTCTTTGGTTTAACTAATGCTCCTGCAACATTTATGGATCTTAGGGTTGGCTGGTTACTACAGAAGGTTTGGCGACAGGTTTTCATCTATTTTGTCCCCGTTAACTGAGTTGACTCTAAAAATAGCTAAGTTTAAATTGTTTGAAGCTTGAGGCAAGCTTTTAGGAATTGAAAACTCATTTAACTACTGCTTCAATGTTCACCCTACCAAAAGGTACAGAGGGTTTTGTCGTGCATTATGGTGCGTTCAGAGTGGGTTTTTGTTGTGTGTTGATTCAGAATGGTTAGGTTATAGCCTATGCTTCTAGGCAAGTTGAAATTCACGAGAGGAACTACTCTACTCATGATCTCAAGTTGGCAGTAGTGGGTTTTACTCTCAACATATGGCGTCACTATCTCTAGGGTGTTAATATGGATGTTTTCACAGACCAGAAGAGTCTCCAGTATGTTTTCAGTCAGAAGGAGCTTAATCTCAGACACAGGAGGTGGTTAGAGTTGCTCACGGATTACAACATACGTATTCTCTATCACCCAGGTAAGGCTAATGTTGTTGCTGATGCTTTGAGCAGGTTGTTAATGGTTAGTAGTGCTCATGTTGAGAAAGGCAAGAAAGAATTAGATAAGGAAGTTCACATACTTGCACGTTTGGGAGCCTGTTTGATAGATTCTAGTGAAGGTTGAGTTGTTGTGATGAATGGGGCTGAATCATCATTAGTGTCAAAAGTGAATGAGAAACAAGACAAATACCCCATTATGAGACCATTTATGGGCGAAAATGTAGATCTCCTATTGGTTGGTTTTTGGTTAGTAAAGCTGAGTAGATAGGGAAAATCTTGGTTCATCAAGCCATGGAGAAGGTGAGGACTATTCAAGAAAGGCTGAAAATTGCACAAAGCCATCAAAAGTCCTATACATATGTTAGAAGGAGAGATTTGGAGTTTGAGGTTAAAGATTAGATTTATTTAAAGGTTTCTCCCATGAGGGGTGTTATGATATTTTGTAAGAAAGTGAAGCACAATTCCCGATATATTGGTATGTACAAGATATCAAAAAAAGTTGACAATGTAGCTTATGAGTTGGATCTACCACAAGAATTAGTGGTTGTTCATCCAGTATTTCATATACCTATGCTTAAGAAATTCTTGGGCGATTCATCACTTAATGTTACCATAGAGAATATTTATCTGAAAGATAGTTTGTCCTATCAGGATATTTCGGTCCATATATTTGACTATCAAGTTTGCAAGTTGAGAACCTAGGAGGATCTTTCAGTCAAAGTTTTAAGGAGGAACTAGTTTTTTGAAGAGACTACATGGGAGGCCAAAGAATATATGAAAGCAAGATACCCTCATCTATTTATTCATCTAGACATTGATGTTTAAGGTAATTGTCATGCCCCGAGGCTACCCCTGTAAGCGGACATGTGACCTATGATTACAACTAACCCTAAGCTAACCCTGATGGCATATCATAATCATACTTAAAGATAACTGAATTAAGAAAGTATTGGGCGGAAGCTTGAAACATGATGTAAACTGAAAATATGGGGAGTACCTATTACTATCTGAATAAATAAACTATGAGTTTAATGACAACTAAAGTATCAAACTCCAAAGCTAAAACATAATCTAACTATGTCTGAAATAAAGCCTATAACTGACTAGAGATGTTGGGACATGCCCCAGCTAAATCTAGCTAAACTAAAACTAAAGACTGAAAGTAGAAATATAATCATGTCAATAGTCCTCGAAGAATGAGGACTCACCACTGAAGCTACTGAACTGAAGATCGGGAACCGATCTATATGTGATCTGAATGCTGAGGACCTAAACCTACATTACGAGAAGATGTAGCGCAGAGTATGCGTCAGTAATTGAAAGGTAATGAGCATACATGATAGAATAAAACTGAGCAATATATATAACTGAACAAAGCATAAAACTGAGAAATGTATAAGATAATAATGGTACTATACTGAAAATATTGAACATGAACTAACTGAATATAATGACCCAGTTTATAACATGTCGAAACTGAATACTGAACTGTAATTGATAACCTGGTCAATGCACTAGAATCTGACTGTGGGAGCTACTGATAACCGACATAAAACCACTTGAGCTAAATGTGGAATCTGATGTATACTCCCCATCGAGAGAACCCAATATACCCTGCCAGAGGTTTAGAGGCATGAGTAGCATGATCACTAAATTGATGCCCACATAAGGGACTTATAGTCTATGGGGGGATGTAGTTCTGGGACTTGACGGTGACTAACCCTAGTCCAACTCAGTATAAAGCCTATTCCCAACTGAAAATGTGAAATTTATAACATACTGAAGTAAACTGGATAGCTCGATAATCTGACATGCAAATCTTCAAATGCAACATGTATATGTGATAATGAAACATTCTTAACTAGGGCATGTATATATCTTTATCTATCCTAGCTAATGTAATTCATGAATTCAAGAACTACATAACTAGGGTTCTAAGTTTATGCTTTAATCTGGGCAAAAACGCTACTACTACATGATAATCTAATTAGGAACATTAAAATAACTAATTCATAATAATCTGCTGGAATTCTATAAACCTTAGGTCTAGATAATACGGAGGGAATCAAGAATCTGACTAATTTCTAGGGACCTAATCTGTGAAAGGAACCATCTAGTGAAATCCCATATACCTGGTGACAAAATTCATGGAGAAATCTTTCAAATTTGGGGTTGGAACCGATGAAAACCTTGTTTTGTTTTCTTGGAGAGATACTCGATTTTCTCCTCGTTTTTGCTCTAAGTTTCGCTTGATTTTGGTGAATGATTGATTAGGGTAAGTTTTAATTAGTTTACTAGGCTGAAACTGACAAAAACTACATTTTTTAGGAATTAAACGATGTAGTTTAGGAGTCCAACGCATAAGGAAAAGACCAAATGACCCCTTATTTTAAAGTTGTGCCAACCGGTCTGTTCTGGTCAACCGTCGTTTGTCTTAAAAAATGAGAGTTTGGGGCCTCGATCCATGGACCAGGACCACAGACCGTGGTCTGACCTACGTTTCATGGGTCTGGCTATGGGTCATTGCTTAGAATATTTTTTGGGCTGTTTCTGGAGAGGGCTGCAGGTGTCAATCCACAGACCCCACCTAAGGCCCATGTGTCACCCTACGGTCTGTGGGTGGTTCCCATCGGTGGCACTTGCAACTTCTGATTTCTGCAATCTGGTCCTTCTAGGATACGATGTGTTATAGTAATAGCCATTTCCTTATTTCAGATCTAATGTCTATTCATGTGTTGAATACTTCAATTTTATTATTCTATGGTGTATTTTGGTCTATGCGTTGTATTCATGCTACTAAGCATTTCCTAGCTTAATCATCATTTGAGGACAAATGATCCCAAAGAAAGGATATTGTAACACCTCGCAACTCTACTCTTAGAATATGAATAGTTCGTCTTAAGTATGTGAGATTGAACCGGGTAATGTACTACTTGCTCATGTGTTTTTATAGTTTTTAACCAAGTGTACCAATAGTATCTTAAGTGATTTAGGGTCATAAGGGACTTCTAACACTAATTCAAGTTCAAAGTTTTTCTATCAACTAATTTTTTTGCATTAGTTCTCAGAAAAGTCAACTTCAAATGACCATATCTTTTAGTATCTAAAGAACTATGTGGATAGTAACCTATCAAATTAAAGAGCTACGAGTCTTCCTTCTAGTGCCACCATGTTTACATCAATTGGAATTTGGAGTAACACCTTATGCCCATTTTACTGGACACTATCTGCCACACGTCGACCGTGTAGCTGAGGCATTTTTCCGTAAGGGCGTGATAAACATTCAACTAGACCTCATCCAATACTAGGTTTAGGCGATCATAATCTAGTATAAAACCCAACGAAGAGTTGGGGTCGAACCCACAGGGAGCGGTACAAGTTCCAATCCAATCACGAAGTTATAAATGTGGTCTAATCGGTTAGAGAAATAGAAATTATCAAAAGCATTTAGATAAATCTAAGGGGTTGACCATGAATTGAATGTCAGATGGGGGTTTAAATTGGTCAATTAACAACTATAATAATTACAAAAATAGAGGAAACAATAAATAAAGAGGATTTCTTGGGGATGTGATTGATTATAAGCTAATTTCATTGTATGGGTAATTGTAGTTTAATAACAATTGCTAAATCTTAGTGGGTAGGCAAGACTATAGATTCAATAGCTCTCTTGAACAACTATTACGATTCAAGTGAGTTCTCCTTAATCTCAACAAGCTTAACTCTACAAACAACCCAATACCTTAATATATCTACTCTCTCGACTTAGATAGGTAGAATCGAGTTTAGAATTCACTCGCTCGAGCTGAACCCACTACAATCATTACAATCATCAATCACTACAATCATCAATTCAAAACCTTAGTTCTAAATCACTTTCTCAAGCAAGCCTAGAACACTAAGTTAGAATTGCATTTGCAACCACTATTCATAGATTAATAAAAAACTATCAATTAAACCCATTTCAAATAAGCATTTAAATCAGTAAACAACAATACACATAAGCTATTTGAAGAAAATAATCACATGACCCCAAGAATTGGGGTTTTAGCCACACATCATAAAAAGGAAGAAACAATTACCAATTATTTTATCCATGAACTGGATAATGGTTACCAAATCTCTACAATGTTTCAAATCAACTAAGTTCAAAAACCCAATTGAAAATTCCTAAAAACCAAGTAAAACAAAATCTCAAACCAAAGCTCTAAGTTCTACAATTGAGAAATTACTCAACAAAAATAACTATATCAAAAACTGCATTTTAAAATTCAATTTATAGTTTCCCAAATTTTGGCCTTCAGGACCACTAGGCGAAGAATGTCGAGTGTCGTCGACCAAGTCTGTGATGCCCTAATGGTACCATTCCATCGTAGGTCTGCCTTGGCTCTATACCCGTAGGGTTCTACAACTTTAGGCGATCAGGATCGAGGTCGCCAATCTGTTCGACAGTCCGCCAACTTTCCATGTCCATCGCCAAGTTGGTTTTTCCGCAGCGCTGGTATACATACTGTAACTTTTGGTGAGCTCACTCGACGACTCGCTAAGTTGTCTTGCGATCACCAAGATTGCCTTTTTTTATCTTCTTCATATTTCTTTGCTCCTTTTTGCTCGATAATGTCCTTGCATTCTTAGCCTTCATAGTTGCAAATCAACACTTTAACATCAGTTTAGAGCATAAACTTGGTATTGAGGAAAATAAAACTATAAAAACAAAGTCCTAAATCAGTCGAAATATCAAACTCATCAACACCCCCAACTTAAACTTTTGTTTCCCCTCAAGTAACACTCAATATCAATCAGTTCAATAAGGATGTCCTTAAATAGTGCTACTCAAGACTCAATACAACTGAACACAAGAGGTTCAAATTTCAGATGCAATGTTCAATTGGGCACTGTAAGTTTCAAATTGTGACTAACGATTATCAAATGGACTCAAGCTCACAATGCTTCCTTCAAATGCAAATTCAGGCTTAACAAAAGCATTCAAATGCCGTCACACAAAGAATAATTTCGTGCTCACACAAAGTTCTTCAACAAATTATAATTTTGTAATCAAATACGACTCTCACACTCCCAAAGTTGAACACATGCATAACTCTACCCATCTGCTTTCCCTTATTTTCCAATCAACATTATTTTCAGCTCACTCAAGATCACAAAGATCTTTCAAAGCTTGTAACGGGGCTGAGTGCAAAGGTATGATCATTTTGGCTTAGAGACTTCTACCTTCATGAAGTATGACCTGCAAATCACTTTTAGTCCTTCTCTTTCACATTTTATGATGTTGACATTCAACCCTTTTATTGTCTTAAGCATGATGACTAATTGGTTACTCCCTTTCTTTTACACCTTTCACAAGCTTTATTTCACAAACTCTTCTCTTTTTCAGCCTCTTTCATTTCATTTTTTTTTTATATGGAGGGGTTCCATCTTTTTTCATCATGATCTTTCAAATGTGTACTTTCCACATTCCATGATGTTCCTTCTTTTTCACTACTCCCCAACTTAGGCTTTTGGCCTAAGTTGTCTATTAAAACGAACCAATACTTCAGGAAGGTTATAGGTGATGGGACAAAGAGGTCAAAGTTGTTTAAGTTTCTTGCAAAGAAAAGTATAGGATCAAAAGGGGGCCAAGCTAGGTTCACTCTTCTCCCAAAGTGGCCACAAAGAGGTATAATGTAAATTTTTGGTTCACATATAACAACTTTTTTCCTAAGATCATTTCACTCGCTTGGTTCAATCAACCATTTTAACTACGGGGCAAGTTCTAGGCGTCATAAAGCACAATATTCAAAACAACCTCACCACATATGGCATTCGACACAATTATCAAATAAGACTCTACACTTTTCATCAATAGTGCAATGATTATCACAAGAGATTGACTCAACTACTGGCTAGTCACAACGAGATGCTAGGAGTTCACGTATGATCTATGGAATTCAATTTGCATCATTGTAAAAGCACTCTCAATTTGTTCAATTGAGAGGACTATTCAAGTCATCGGTATTAACCATAACCGACACTCGAAATTACAAGAGAACAATCACTGTCAACACTAAAGAGGTGGCAATTTTTAAAATTTGTTCAAAACCATTTGAAATTAAAAAAAAGACAATCACAATAGATCAAAACCATGTATATATAAAACTACAAGAAAGGATCCAACATTCACAAAACACAAATAGTCAAAATCCAAAAAACAGCCCAAAAGAGGTAGGTATAGAAATACCTCACCCCATAGAACTAATCTAGTAGTTGTCCTCAAATGCAAAGAGATAATAAAAACAAAATAATCTAAAAACAGGAATGGAGTCAAAAGGGTTATCCTGCTATGCTATGCCTAGGGTGAAGTCTGCATATCTGTGACTCCATCAGTTTGGGCATTAGTGCCCAACTCAATAGCATCCTTGTCTCCACTAGAGCCCACCATCGACTTCTCTCTGAGTTATTCCTGCACGACAGTCTCAATCATGGCACCCTCCAAATCTGCTAAGTTATCAAACATGATTGCCTCTCGAACACGCAGATCCTCATCATCCGTCTCAGCCTCAGACTCAACAACAACACTCTCTCTATCAAATTTTTTGGGTGTAGTAGCCGGAGGGACCTCTTAAATGAGAAGGACATCTACACTCGGGACCTTGGGAATCTCAACTATGTCGAACAACATCAACACATATGTGGACTTCCGCTCGTCCACATCTCTTCTCAAACTAGCAACATAAGTCTTCAAGGTTGTCACAATAGCAGAATCATCTCGGCCTTGCACACAAGCCTCTACCTTCACAGCAAGAGCATCTAGTGAAAGTTAGTGGCTATCAATCATCTAACGATGCTCTCTCATCTCATCCCTAATTGGGGCCAAGGAGGTAGCAATCACCCGCTTAATTATCCAAGGCACAACAGTCTCAACCCAAGAGGCATGGATATTAGCAGATTGGGCCAGATGACCCATCTTGTACAACAAAGCTTGGGTGATAAGGGGTCGAGAGGAAGCAGCAACATGAGAAGTAGTGGGATGGGGTGTTGTAGTAGAACTCATACATATTCCCTCACTTTTAACTTCATACAATCACACCCGCACTTTAGTTTTTCAATATTCTTGGATTCTATCACTTTTTGGTCATTCATCTTGTGTTTAGAGTTTGAATTCTTTGCGGCCTAGCATTACAAAATCATATTTTGGCATAAAGGTTGCTTTGCTGAACATCAAACACTTGAATAGCGGTTAAATTCAAATGCATTTATATAAATTGTGTTGATGTGTGTTGGGCCTCTCTTAAATCATGATTGATATGCTAGTTTGCCTATTTTAGTTTCGCTATCGTGCCTTAATTTCTAAAATGTTGATTCCCTAAATTTTGTGCTTTAAAGTTGATCGTAAATTTGTGGGTTGTATTAAATTGTTGTTGGGTCTTGTCATGTGAAGTCTGAGTAACCACAATTGTGCTAAATGCCATGTTTTGCCCAATGATGGAGCGTTTGATGTCATTCGTAAGGGCTAAAGTCCTCAAATGGCCTATTTTAGCAAAACTAAGGGAAGTCTAAGTAGCCCGGTGGCATGGGTCGTATCGGTCTAAGCTTAATTGCATGGGTGTGTTATTTGGTTTTATTATCGACAGTTGAAGGTTTGATTTCGGGAAGCAGGGTTTAATATTGGCACGTTGGGAAGATAGGCAAGCTGGGTCGAGCTCGCCAAACCACTCGACAATTTACCAAAGTCCCCCTAGATCTCTTTTAATTGCATGTTTTACTTGAGCTTTGTTCTGTACTTTTTGGCGAGAATCCTGAGCTCACCGAGTTCACTCGTTGAATTGCCAAAAGTCTCCCTTGATCACCCTTTCTGCGCCCCAAACCCTCAAAGCATATTATAACTTTCAGCGGGTTGTCTAAACTGGCCAAATGGTGTCGGTGATTCACCGAAAGGCCCTGCATATCGCCGACCTATATTTTCTCTGAGAAATTTTCAAGCTAGACCGTTCGGCGAGCCCGATCTGGCTCCCCCAACTGACTCGGCGGCTCGTCGATCGGTTCGGTAAGTGTTTCTGCAACCTTATTTCTACATTCTTATAAAATTGTGTCTAACCTCTCTGATATGTATTGCAGATATGGCTAGGACCAGCTTGTACAACAGCGGTATGCCGCCCCGCAAACGAGCACGGGGCATTGTAATCAATGAGTGAGCAGCTCCTTTTTCAAAAAAGGGAAAGCAAGCACCTCCTAAGGGAGGATAGCGCAAGGGAAAATTGCCTGTATATGAGATACCGAAGCACAACTCTGGCAGTGAGGGGGGAGTCTATTGATTCTTAGGTGTCACTCTCCGAACCCGATGACGACCAACCACTACAGTACCAGAAAGCAGAAGTTTGTGCATGGTCTTGTCACGATTCATCTAGTATCTCAGAGTCTACCCCTCCTGTCACTACCTACATGCCAGCCCCAACATAGACGGTGGTTCCAACCCACCAATTCAAGGGCATCCTCCCCGTCTAGTAAATGGCTAAAGGCTGAGGGATTGATGACAATTCTTGAAGAGAAGAGGCTGTCTACAAAAAGAGTGGTGGATGGGTAGCCTCTAGTGTGGGACACACTCCGGTGGCACATATTCTACATCTTCACCAGACCCCGAGGCCCATATATCCCCACCTGGGTCTGTGAGTTCTACTCTGCATACGGTGATCTAGTACCTCAGGGGAATAAGAAGGCCAATGCCTTTAGATCGGTGAAGTCCGTCATGGTCCGGGGGAAAGAAGTGGGGTGCAGCGGCGATCAAATCAATGTCATACTTGAAAGAGCTACTGGGTTTGAGCATACGTATGAGGGCTTAGCTACATCACATCCCCTAGATGATTTAAAGGGTTGACTTCCTTCCCTAATTTCAGACACCACCCAGAGGTGGATTGAGGCAGGGGCTCCCATCGAGAAGACAGACTTTAATATTGTCGTTCAGTATTGGTTCGGGTTCATCAACAGTTAAGTCATGCCCTCATAGAATAAGTCCATCCTCCACCATCCAAAGGCTCCCTGTCTAGGATCCATCATCGCAAAGAAACGGCTCAACTTGGGACTCATTATTGTAGAGGAGATGGCCATGAGGGCCAAACAGCGCCAGAAATCCCTTCATCCTAATTATAGAGGTATGTCAAGCTGCTGGAGTTCGTCGTGATGGGATGAGGGACATAGAGGTTACTCCCACATCTTCCACAGATATTCGGCGCATAGAGGTCGAGTACACTCAGGATGCGACAGAAAGGAAGAGAGCGGCTCCGGTGGATGTTTCCCTGTAGGTTGATATTGATTCTATACCTGTAGAGGCATTTTTGCCTACTCCGGGCTCCAGGCCTTCATATACACCCACTTCCACTTCTTACCAGACTCCTGTTTCTTCTACTGCTTCCCAGCCACTAGGATTACTCATGCCATGGTACCAAAGATGGGGGCACTTAGCCCAATCGGTCAATGTGCGGGCTACCCGGCTAGAGGCCAAAGTGCGTTCGATGATTGAGCGAGCCATCTTAGCTGCGTTGACGCCCCTTAGAACATCTATGGAGACTCTCAAAGCTAGAGTAGAGACTTGTGAGAGTTGATAGGGGGTTACTTTAAAGGTGACATCTTTGAATGTCGAGGTTGCAGATTTGAAAAAGGACATGGACTATCTGAAGTCTACGGACTTCACCTCTCTCTTGGAGGCAGTCGAGGATCAAGATACCCCGACCAGTTATGAGATGGTTCCAGCCACCACCGGCGATATGCCTATGGATAATATGGCAGCTGACAAGTTAGAAGGGAGACAAATGAGGAGCAACTGGATGCTCAGGAGATGACAATTTATAGAGACCTGCCGGATTTAGAGGAGACAATTATATAGTCATTCATTTTGACATCGCTGACAGAGACGTCCATGGCAGGCCCTAGTGGAGCCAATGTTGCTAATGTTACACCGGACACTGAGGCCCAAGATCAGAGTGTGACCTCGGGCATTGATGCCCTGACTGATGGAGCGACTGTATAAACATGACTTTTTCTTTACCTCTCTCTCTCTGTCATTCTTATTGACTGTTGATTATGTTTATTGCATTTGAGGACAACTGCCTTTCTATTTGTGGTGGAGTGAAGTATTTCCATACCTACGTCTTGTGACTATATTTTGTATACATATGGGGTTTTTGTGCTTTAAATTGTGTTGTTGATTTCAATCTTGTGGATGATTGATCTTATGGCTCCTTGTTATGAATGAAAATAGTTTTTAACCCCATCTGCGATTGATCCAGTTGAGAGCGTAGCGTAGGAGACAGGTAAGATGACCATCAACGTGGTGAAAAAAGTGGTTAACTATCTCGAAAAAATCCATATCGTCCATCCGAATTGTCTCAATTACAGCCAACTCCCCCTCCCCTGTCTACGACGATTAGAAAAGAAAAAGAAGAAGGTTAGTGTTCAATGAGCAGGACCTACTGCTTGAGCCAAAAACAAGAAAGAGCCGACTCTAACATTCGACCAGAGAGGTCAGTGCTGGGAAAGCAAAGAATGGAATGTCTGTTCTAAAGAAGAAGGTTGCTTGATTATTCATGCCAGAAACGGGGAGTTGAGGTGGTTAGACCTATAAAAGAAAGTATGCAGCGAGGCAAAGCCGATTGAGAATATGACGGTTAGCCCCGATGTAGAAGGCTTATTTGTTATCGTATCCACTGATCGAGCGCTCTTGCGCCGAAGATGAACGGGGCTAAGCGGTCTGCCGAAGCTGTGGGATGTAAAAATACATCGGTAGGGGAGAGAGTTCAGTCTACAAGAAGCTGGCAGAGCTTTAGCCATTGGGCCACATCCATCTATCCTAAATAGTAACCCCTTTCTTGTTCGTTCTTCGAATGACGCTAAGAAGGACTTTCTTTTAGCTACCGGCCTAAACAAAAGAGATTAGCCTCTTGATCGATCGATTGATTGGATCGAAGTACGTCGCCCCCGACCGAGACCTAGATGGCAACCTAACCGAGTACGTCATAATTGATTTTTGTTGTGTGTGATTGTGGCTGTTCTTGTTCAAATTTGAGTTTCGGTCATGATCAATACCGATGACTTGAATAGTGCTCTTAATCAAACAAAAATGAATACGCGGCTACGATGAGGCCAAATGAAGTTCCATAGACAATGTGTGAACTTTTTGCATCTTGTTGTGACTAGCTGATTGTTGAATGTGTCTCTTGTGATGAACATTGCACACTAGCAAAAGTGTGGAGTCTCGTTTGATATTGGTGTCAATGCCTTGTGTGATGAGCTTACTTTGAACCTTGTGTGATGACACTATAATTTACCCCATTGGTCCGGTTGACTAAGTGATGCAAGCACTTGAAATGATCTTACGCAACAAATTTTGAAGAGTGAAATAATTTGACAATATACCTCTTTTGTGGCCAGCCTTGTGAGATGTGTGAACTTTGGTTGAACCCTTTTGAGCCTTATCCTTTTCTTGAAGAAACTTGAACAAATGTGACCCCTCTTGTATCCACTCACCCATAACTCTAATGAAGTGTGGTTTGTTTGAATAGCCAACTTAGGCTAAAAGCCTAATTTGGGGGTGTGGTGAAAAAAGAGAAGGTAAATAAAGAAGTGTGAAAAATTCCCCTTTGAGCCAAGGTCTTGAAAAAGATGGAACCCCACCATATAAAAAAAGATAAAGTAAAGAAGAAAGAAAAAGAAAAAGAATGAAAAAGTTGTGAAATAAAGTTTTGAAAGTTGCAAAACAAATGGTGTGTCTGGAAGCTCATTTGAAGTTGAATAATGGGGTGACTTTCAAGCACGAGTAAAAATGCTGAAGAAAAGGAAGAAAGGTGAAGTTCAGACCACATTTCATGAGGGTAGTATCCACTGAGCCTAAAAGAACATCCCTTCACACTCTGCCCCGTTACAAGCCTTGAAAAGACATTTTTTATCTTGAGTGAGCTGAAACTAATGTTGATTGGAAATTAAGGGCAAACCTACGGGTGAAGTCATGCATGTGTTCATCTTTGTGAGTGTGGGATTCATGTGTGAATATGGAATCATCTTTGTTGAGAGGGGATTTGAGTACCTTTGTTGAGCTTGAACTTGCATTTGAAGCAAGTATTGTGAACTTGAGAATCTTTGATAATGGTGAGTCACAATTTGAATCTTTGAGTGCACAATTGATCATTGCATAAGTAAGTTGAGTCTTGCCGTCTGTATTCATGTTTGAGTCTTATGTAGCACTGTTTGAGACATCCATTTTAAACTACTGAACTTGAGTTTTACTTGAGGACAATAAAAAGTTTAAGGTGGGGGTGTTGATGGGTCCAAGATTTGGACTCATTTAGGGCTTTGTTTACATAGATTTAGTGTCCTCGTATGCTTAATTTGTTCCAACAACTGATATTAAATCCTTGGTGTTCCGATATATGGATTAAGGAACAAAGATAGGACACTAACAGGGAAAGAGGAACAAAACAAGTTGAAGGAATGAAGAAGGGTGTGCCTGAGGATTGCCAAGAGCACTCGGCGTGTCGCCAAGTGGCTCATCAGACCGGCTAAAGTTCTAGTGTGCCAACCCCTAAAGGAAAGAACCAAGTTGGCGATGAAAATGAACAATCGACCGATTACTGAGTGATTCCTTGAAGCCAAGAGAGATCGCCCAAAGTACAGACCTTGAGTATAATGAGTACGAAGGCGAAAGGGTAATGAAAATTACCAAAGGGAGTCTTGCCGAGTGGTTCGGCGAGCCTGACTTACTTCTCCAAGTAACTCTCTACGGCATAATTTTGGCGACTACAAATACGTTTTTGAACATTTTGTTTAGTATCACTGATCAATTACTCTTTAGATCAATCTATTTTTATGTTTTGAGCATCTAAAGACATTTTTCTCTATTTTTTCCTTAGCTTTAAGGGATTGAAGGTATTCACTTTTGAGAAATTGGAAGTGGGACTTTGAGATTCTTTAAATTGGAGCATTGTAAGGACGAAATTACACTTACCCAGTTGATGGATAATCAATTTGGTAACTGTTTTTACCTTTATATAATTTCTAGCTAAAACCCAAATTCTTGGGGTGTGATTATGTGATTATGGGTATTGCTAATTGTTAGTTTAAATGCTATTTAGAAGTGAGTTCAATCATTAATTATGGTTTAATTTAAGAATTGTAGTTGCAAATGCAGTTTTATGTTTGTGTTTTTGGCTTGCTCGGGAGAGAGGTTTTAAAACTAAAATTATTGATTGATGGTTTGTGGGTATTAGGTTGACCTGGGTTCAGCTCGAGAGAGTGCATCCGAAACCCAATCCCACACATTCATCTCGAGAGAGTGAATGGACTAAGGTGTGGGTTGCTCTTATTTTGCATGCTTGTTGATTTTCGAGAGAAAGTTTCATCCACTATAGACTAGCTTACTCACTAATATCTAGCTATTTACTAATAGTTGCAATTACCCATATGTCTATAATTGTCTATAATCAATCCCAAGAACCCGTCTCATTATTGTTATTTCTTAATGTTTGTGACTGTTGTTTGTAGTTGATAATCAAAACTAAGCCCCCATTTGACATTCATGTCACCCCTTAATTTGAATGATGTCTTTATTCGATAATTTTATTCCTATGAGTTATTTGAACATGTTCGTACTTTTCGATTAAATGTCAAATACATATTGTTCCCTGTGGGATTCGACCCCAACTCATTTAGTTGGGATATATACTAATTTATGATCGTTGATGCTTAGAATTAGATGAAGTGTCTTTGAAACGTTATTAATCACCCAACTTTGTTGTTGTGTTTATATTGTTGAACGATCGCCTACACCTAGTATCGGATGAGGTGTAGTTGATACGTTAATCAAAATGGAGCAGTTGTCGGGGAGTGGTGTTGTTTAGAATTCTCTTACTAAAGTTTAATTTGTGATTTTGTTGGCTGTAGTTGAATCAATTTGATTTGTTTTGTGTTTTGTGTTGGTTGTGTTGAACAGAAAAAGAAATGAATGAGGCAGAGATTAACGGTAGTGAAGTGGGCCACCAAGGTGATATTGAAGATCTTAATAGTGTGCATAACCCAATCGAATTAGGTGGAATTGGTGCAATCTTTCTACCGTCAACCGAAGAGAATGTTATATTCCATGTTACTAGTAGAACTCCATCTCCTTCAAATGAAGGGACTCTACAGAGGGTTGACTCATGAAGATCCACATGAGAATTTATCGATGTTTGTGGTTCGTTATCAATCAAGAATGTATCGGAAGAATCATTGAGTGTTAGGTTATTCCCATTATCTCTGACGGGTGAAGCTAGCAAATGGCTGGTTGAGTTACCGCAGAAGCCCATCACATCTTTGAATGAGCTTACCACGTCATTCAATGTGAGGTTTTTCCCCATCTAGGATGATGAAACTTAGAGGCACATTCAAGGATTCAAGCGATTGGAAGGTGAACCCATCCACGAAATGTGGCTGAGGTTATTAGAAGCTACTACTTCAATGCCCAACTCACAAACTTCCAAACAATGTGTTGCTACGGTACTTCTATTGAAGTCTTCATTCGGTAAATAAAGGAGTAGCTGATCAATTGGTTTCAGGTGGAATAATGTTGCAATCATTTGAGGTGACTTCCATTCTTCTTGATGACATGATGAAAATAAATCATGCATGGTACACTCAAGAAGATCCAGTTTCACATTTTTGCTTAGGACGACTCAAGAACAACTTGATAAAGAAAGAGAAAGGCTTAAGAACAACAATAATATGTTATCCCAAATGGAGCTGCTACAAACACAAGTGTTAGAAAATATGGACAAACCAAAAGGAGCAAGGGGAGTGTTTATAGTTGAGGACAGTTCTTCCTTGGGCTATTCAAAGCTGGAGGAGAATCAAGGTTGGAACTTTCACAGATTTGAGGAGGGTTTCCACCCACGCTACCTGCAGCGGGGCGGGAATCAAGGTTGGAAATCTCATAAAGAAGAAGAGAGGAGAAGAGACTATCAAGAATGGTCTGAGCAAAGTGATCCTTGGAAAAGATAAGATGATCATGAAGAGGATCACACACAATCCAGTGAGAGCCCAAAGTCAAAGGGGAGTGCAACTAGTCTTCGAGTGAATGATATGTTGTCTCACAACCTTGACAAAGTTGAGGACTCGGATGATTTGCTAAAAGGGATGAAAGCTGATATCTTGTCATTAAACAATAGAGTGAACTCTCACGCTGATGCAATCAAGCTACTTGAAGGTCAGTTGAGTCAACTTTCAGCACAATTGGAACCAAAGGTAATGGGGGAAGGCAAAACAATACACATAACAACTTTTGTGGAGGATGGTAACAGAGATATGGTTGTGGTTACTCAAAGTGGAAATGTAGTGGTAGGTAATATGTTGGGTAATGATGAAGCACAAGCTCATGAAGAAGACAAAGGTATTGAGGAAGAAGAAATACCCATCAAACAAAGCTTTGTCAAAGAGTTATAAAAAGATGCAGGAAAAAGCACCTCAATCTAAAAATTGGTGCAACCTCTCCCCAAAATTACTCCTCCATTTCCCCAACATCTCAAGAAGAAAAATGAGGATGAGAAGTTCAAGAAGTTGTTATCAGTGTTCAAGACATTATCGATTAATCTCCCACTCTGGAAGCATTGTTGGAGATGTCGGGTTATGCCAAATTTGTGAAGGAGTTTGTCACAGAGAAAAGAAGCTTGGACTTCGAAACAATTGAATTATCTCATAGTTGTAGTGCCATTATGACTAATGAGATGATTAAAATGAAAGAATATCCCAAAGCCTTCACAATTCATTGCACTATCGGTATGCTCCAATTTGCCAAGGCCCTATGTGATTTGGGGACAAGTATAAATCTAATGACAAATTGGTTTCTTGCATGAATTTCAGAACCCTAGCTTGGTAGTTCTTTAGTTCTTGAATTACACATGCTAGGTTAGATATTTCAGTATTTAAGATATATATGCTTCAGTTTTGAATGTGTCGTTATAAGTATATAAATGTGCATTCTCAGTTTGCATGCCAGTGGTTTGAGCTATCCAGTATATTTCAGTAATTCAGTTATAATGTGTTAATCATTTAATCTATTGGGAGTAGCATAATACCAAGTTGGACTAGGGTCAGTCATCCAGATAGTCCCAGAATTATGAGCAACGTAGGTTGTAAGTCCCCTCTGTGGGCATCATTTTTGTGATCACGCCAGCATACCTCTATACCTTTGGCCGGGTTTATTGGGTTCTCTTGATGGGGCGTATACATCAGACTACACATTCAGCTTATGTGGTTTTATTATCGGTTATTAGTAGCTCCCACAACTCACTTAGACTCTATTGCATTGACCACATTTTAGTACAGTCAGTATTTAGTCTTAGTATGTTATAAATTTGGTCATTGCATTCAGTTAGCTCAGTATTTAGTATCTATATCATGTTCAGATTATACTCTTGCTTTATCGCTTGTTCAATTATATGTTTATTTCAGCTTTACTCTATCCTGCATTATCAGTACCTTTCAAGTACTGACGCATACTCTGCGCTACATCTTCTCGTAATGTAGTTCTAGGTTCCCAACATCCAGATCATGTATAGATCGGTTCCCGATCTCCAGTTCAACTGCATCAGTGGTGAGTCCTCATTCTTCGAGACAATAGTCATGTTATCTTTCTAGTATTTCAGTCTTCTAGTTTCAGTTTTGTTAGACTTAGCTGGGGCATGTCCCAACACCTCTAGTCAGTTCGACGCTATTTTTAGATAGAGTTAGATTCAGCTTAGTATTTGAGTTTGATATTTCTTTTGTATTAAAACTCCCAAATTTGATATATTCAATTTAGTATATAGGTATTTCCCCTTCATTTCAGATTTACTTATGATTAGCTTCCGCATCAGTTATTATTATTCTTAGTATGCTCATGTTATTCCAGCAGGGTTAGCTTGGGGTAACTTTTGATCCTAGGTCCCGTGTTCGCATCTCGGGGGTAGCTCGGGGTGTGACATTAACTATCACCACTGGTGGAAATAATATTATTGTTGACATTTCCTCCCCTCTAATGGTCCCTATCATCAAACAAGTGTGACTAGTGTGTCTATTGACGACAACTGATATCATTTTGAAGATCTAGAACTTCATCTGCACTATCACACTCTTAATTTTCACACTAAGAATCAATATAATATTTGCATGTACATTTAGGCTTCCAGACTAACTCATACCCTAAAAGATAGCTCAAAGGGAGGATTATTAATCAAGCCTTTTAAGGAGATCATTTATCTCATTAATCATCGATGTGAGACTTTTTAATTCTTTAAAACCCCACTTCACACCTAGGACTGGACAACTGGTGCATGGACAATTTAAATTTGGAAGCCTAATATTGGGCCTGGTGAAATGGATCCTCATCTGATACTAGGCAAAATTATAGCCTTTGGATCTAAGTCACACACTAAAAACTAGCTCAAAGTGATGAGGATTTCCCTAACCTTACAAGAACACCAGTGATCTCATTAACTACCAATGGCCTTATGTTAGGAGGCGTCAACACTTGTACATATATATTTATTAAATCAAAATTTGACCTATACATAGTGTAATTTTCTAGCGAAAGGGTGTCGATACCCCTTGGACAAGGATAGGTCCGCCCCTGCTTCCCCCCTTCTATCCATAAGGAAGAAGTCAGAAGGAAAGGATTAACATTTATCAAAAGTAAGTTTTACCTTTGTTTGACCTATTATTCCTCATAGAATACACATAATCAAAGAGGGATAACACATATATTAACACATTATTGTCAGATTTAGCAAGAAATAGATATTCTAACTCGGGAAATAGACTTAGAAAACCTTAAAGCTAGCAGTTGATAGCAAATCCTAATACTTAAAGAAAAAAAGTTATATTTAGCAAGCACTAAAAGTTTTTAGTGGAAAAATAACATAGAAATTAAATCCTATAAAAAGTTAAACCCCAAACCCTAATAAACACATTAATATTTAAAAATTTTACAAGAGAGGAACAAACTACGCATAATCGAATAGAAATAATTAAAACTAACATATTTTACAAAATTTAGACGAGTTAAGATAGATGATATTAGCCCGGTGATATTCACTCGCATGTAACTCTCTTTTCCTCTCTCATGTGGAGGAACAAGCGTAATAGTTTTTAAAAATAGGTTAATTTAGTTTAGTGGCTTGAGATTGAATATTTTTTTAAAAAAGAATAAGGGATCAATATTTATGTAGAATAGAAACTATCACTTGCTTCTAATTAATTACGCTTAAAAAATATGCATCACATAGAAAAAAATAAGCCAAATCATTGGAAAATAACCTTAATATAACATTGACGGGAGGAACTTTAGTCAGTACAACAACAAAAGGAATGATGAAATAACAACGATACAAAAGCTAA
This sequence comes from Solanum stenotomum, assembly GCF_019186545.1. Classification (NCBI taxonomy): domain Eukaryota; kingdom Viridiplantae; phylum Streptophyta; class Magnoliopsida; order Solanales; family Solanaceae; genus Solanum; species Solanum stenotomum. The sequence goes on along the minus strand of NC_064293.1, from coordinate 20,949,271 downwards.
TGCCTTTTTGGGCAATAGCCATTGAATTTATTCTGTACAAAAACAAAAGGAAATATCAAATAACATCAATAGCAATCCTGCTTAATCTGTTCTCCTTCAATAAATATATGGTTTAAAGGGTTTTCTACATAACCTCCACCAGCGTGCTCGACAAATTTAACTGCATTTAGAAAATCACCATGACAAAGACAAACTATCTCCACTTCATCTTTCTTGTTACATGGGTATAACAGACCTTCAGTTGTCTTTCCATTTGTCCTTCACCTCTCGTGAAAACAAAAGTCATATGGTTGAGCATGATGTTTTTGATCTTCCCATTAGCAATATAATACCCTGAATACACAAGTAATTTATGTTCAACGAAAGATGATTTCACATCGAGAACTAAAGGAAAAAAATTGTTTCCTACTTTAATTTTGATACAAATTCAAATCGACTTGCTACATAAATCAATTCGCAAATTTTTGATACCTTGAGTAGGTGGTTGTTGGGTTTCAATCTCAGCTACACTAGAAGCAACACTTCCATGCGATCCACCTGAAAACATCAAAAAATATTTTTCATTAGTTATTGACAAAAAAAAGATTCATTTTTTTCGAGTGAACATCAAAATTACCATTCAATGAAAGCCCTTAATTCAATTCCAGATTTTCATTCTCTACATTTGAAGTTCCTGTGTTTTCTTTAGCTTTCTCCATGTTAGCAAAATCTAAAACCGAGAAAGCTATTGAATTTCAAACTAAAAAATTATAAAATGGAAAAAGAAAAACTCAATGAAAGTTTCAATGCAGAGAAACCATTAGACCATTTGCGAGCTTATAAAGGAGAATATTTCTAGGTCGGAAGGTAGAAAACACATGAAGAGGTATTTCATTTCCATGGGTTTAGTAAAATAACAAAATAGCCCTCGGAAAGTGACACATGATTGTTCTAAGAATAGCCTGACCGCGTGGTTTAACAAGGACTTTGGAAATTGAACCCTGAGGTAACCATTTAATAGTGACACATGTCATTTATAGAATTAGTTTATAACTTCTTTTGACCACTTTAAAAATAGGAAAAAGTTGAATGTATTTTTCTACTATATTTTATTGGTAAAATTTATTAAATGTAATATTATCCCATAATTTTTAATGTCAACATTACCGAATTTAATGGGGTAAACAATAAATTTTTTATATGTTTAGGGCCTAATATGTCCATTTTCATGAGTTTTCAAAATTATCATCGTGTCAAGTTTTGGCCATCAGATGCATGTATCTGACATATCTAGTTTTCAAATATATAAAAATAAAAATAATAATTATATTTTAAATGGATTTAAAAGGAAAGTAGGTGTGACAAATTGAAACGAGGGTGTATACCTTTTTCAAATATTTAAGAAGTAAATTATTACGTCAATGATGATTTTACAATGACATCAACAACCTATTTAGGAAAAATCATCAACCAATAACCATTAATGATATAATTATCTTGAATGCTTAGATCTCATTGAATAATTTATTTATATATATATATTCTCTATGAACAAAAAAGTCCTACCAAAAATAGAAAAAATTAAATGGTTAACACCATGGCCACTATATAAGTAGTGTGGCATTAACCCTTTAATGAAAACATACAAACAACAACAACAACAATAAAAAAAGAATCAAGATTTTAAAAGGGAAACCAAAGTCTACATTGTGTATGTCTCCTTTATCCTAAATTCATTTCTTAAGTTTTGTGTTTGAATTTTGATGAATAATTTTGTTTACTAAAATACAAGACTTGTGAACTGAATGTTTAAATGCCTTATTGCCCTGTTTTATGGTTTATAATCGCCTCAAATTGTAATTATATACTACATAGGATAATCTTAGTAGCATTGACAACTAAATTTTCACTTTTTTTGGTGAGATCATTCAATTCCTCACATTAATTGTAATCTCCTCCTTCATTTTTCTCTTTCCCGACCCCTATTTTTTTTTAAAAATATATTAATAAATATCATATATTATCACATTAAAAGAGAAACAGAAATTGTCTATAGAAATTATAGTTACAAGTAAATTTATTCTCAATATTGATGTCTGATAATTTCCACCCCATCTTAGCCCTGTGTTGTTTCTCAACAAAAGAGAAGTGCAACATGACTTGCTGGGTTTTAAAATGTGTAAATGAAAAATTTCAACTTTTATGAATAGTTGTGATTTTTTTTTGAAGAATGACACTTTACTGGTGACTCATTTGAAAGGTTGTGACTATTCCAAAGGACTGTGACTTTTCCAAGGGGTTATGACCTTTTTGATAAGGCATAATAAGCACGTGTTTATGCATTCTTTGTTGTCTATAAATATATGGCTTTCTAGTTATTTTTCAACAACAGATTTTCAGAAATTCTTCTTATTCTTCACAAACAAATTCTAGTGTATTTTTTTTTATGGTTGAGTTGTTCACTGGCATTATGATTTCAAGTAGCAATAGTAATATAGTTTGAACAACATGAGCAACAAAGACCAATTCCCTGGCAACTCTAAAAGTCAGCTTATTGAATACTCAACTCAGAAAAAAGCGAAGATTGAGACAGAATGTGAAGAAATTGATAGGATTAGTAAGCTACCTCATGCTCTTATTGTCGAAATTCTTTCTTTATTGCCCATAACAGATGCTCAGAACAACTATTCTTTATAAATATTGGCAATACTTGTGGACTTGTATCAACAACATTGTTTATTACAACGAGGAGTATTGTCATTCAGATAGCTCGCTAGTGCACAAACTCATTTCCTTAACGGATAATGTACTACCTCTCCTTAGCTGATCTACCATTAAAAAGTTTAGTCTAACCTTTGTGTTCAGATATGATGATGGTCTGTCTTATTCTTCGGTAATTCACAAGTGGCTTGAGTTTGCTGTGAATAAGAAAGTAGAGGATTTACACTTGAATATACGGTATACTATTTATCCGACGGAGCATGACCAACCCTATAGCTTACATGAAGTTCTCTGTAGTAGTTCATCCATTCTAAAACTCAACTGTGAGAAATGCAGAATATTAGAAGATTGTGTACTAAATTGGACATCTTTGAAGAGTTTGACGCTGTAAGATTTGTTTCTCCAGGATGAACACATTAAGCAAGTAATGTCAAATTGTCCTCAATTGGAATCTTTGAGGCTACGTGAATTTTGTGGTTTTAATCATTTGCACATGACTTCTCCAAAATGTAGGCGACTAGAATTGGTCCATCACGGTCATCCTTACAGGGATTGGTATACATTAGAAGGTGATCCATGTTGCTTTGAAATTGTTCCTCCATATGTTGAACATTTAATGATTTCTGGGGCTTTTAATGATATGAGAATTAAGCTGATGGACTTTTCATCTTAGAACCATGCCAATCTTGATCTCTACTGTGATGAATTTGATGAAATGGATGAGAGCATAGTGAAAAATCTTTTGGTAAGCGCTCATTGTGCTAATGAGCTAATACTCTCATCCTGATTTATCAAGGTTAGTTATCACTCCCAAATGTTTCCAGTCTTTTTATGTTGATTGTGAATAGATCTCTTGTTTTATATGTTGAATCATTCTTCTGTTTAGGTGATTTCCATTTTGATGTTAGAAGAGGAAGACGTCTCCATACCATTGTTGGAATGCAGATGGTTGACTATAAGTTCCTGTATTTCAGAACTTTCGTTCCCCCTACTAGACAACCACTTAAGGTCAACTCCTAATTTGGAAAATTTGACGATATTTCCTGAGAGGATGGTATGTTTTCTATTCCGTTCTTACTTCAGGATATCTTTATGTCAAATGTATATTGATTCCCTATAGCTTCAACGACTAACCTTATTTGTCGTTCTTTGGTATCTATATTATCACCCCTTTTATGAAGACGAAGATATTGATTTGTCGAAAGACAAAACGTACCTCTCCATTGAAGAAAACATATTTAAAGTTTCCTTACACAATTTGAAGAATGTCAAGGTTATGCCATTATGTAATCATACATATACATCTAACGCAACAGAGCTTCATCAATTCTTGAAGTTCTTACTTGAGCATGTAATAAATTTGGAGAAACTAGTTATAGTGCCAGACCATAACGATTGCAGCAATTGTTCTACTAATATCTCAAATTTCATGAAATATTTGTTACCTTTTCCAACAAGTGCAATTATTTCCTTAGGACCAGCTAGTCGTAATGTTTTCTATTCCATGTTTGTTTGAAACTGGATAAAGTAATTTCTTTAGTCACTTTTTAATGCGGAAATATCATTTGATGAAGTTACAAGTTACATTCAAGAGGATACCTTTCTAATATTTTTTTTATTTCTTATAAACATGCATGAATATTTCTAGATGATGTACAAGTCATAATTTTAAGATTGTATCCAAATGAAGCGGCTAAAAACATAAATATGTAGCTTCCATTAATTAAAGTAACCTAAGGTTTGTGTTCGTAAAAAGAAGAGTTGGTTGACATCTCCCCCTAAAAGGATGGAAAAAACCTTCGTGTTTTGCCTATTACCATACATCTGTTTAAGGCATTCCAACTTGGTGGGACTAGCAAAGAATGTGAAGGAGTGGATGGTACTACTTTTGTATACAACAACTCTAATCTAAAAAGATTCTAGAATAGAACACTACAAAAAACACCTGATTGTGGAGGTTTAATTTCGAGGTTACAATCAACATCCGCAAATTCTATCGAATTGAGGGGATGTCTTTACCTTCCGCTAATTTTATTAAACTTGCAGGGAATTAAGGGGGTTTATATACCCTTCGCATATTTTATTAAATTTGCAGCGGTTAAAACCTCTGCCACACTTTTAAAAAAATAGCTATAAAAATTAAACAAATAGATATTTTTAAGAGGTGGTGCTTTTCTTCTAAGAACAAGAAAAGAAAAGTAAAATCTATTTCTCCTTAATGAACAGTGAACGCTCCCGTTTCACTCTAATTTCTTTCTTACACCGCCTTTCATACCTATAAAAATCTTTAAGGATCTGCTTCTTCCGTCTCCTTCAACAACGATTCCTCTTACAGAACTGACGATGACATTGCCGCATTGATGCTCTCTGTTAAAGAGTGGGTGGAAGATTGATTCTTTGATCGCTTGAATAAGAAGGGCATCACGTTCTTCCTCCCTTGCCATTGATGGAACCACTATCAATCCTAAATAAAAGAGGCGGAGGGTTAAGAAAGAAGAAAGAACAAACAAATACTTTCCACCAGTGGCGGAGCCAAGATTTTCAAGGAGTGCCAATGATTGACCTTAAGGAACTTTTGGAACATCTTAACCAACACACTAAACCATCCTGGCCTTATGTTAGGAGGTGTCAACACTTACATATATATATATATATATATATATATATATATATATATATATANATTGTCAGGCCCCGAGCTACTCCCGAGACGCAGACATGGGACCTAGGATCACAAGTGACCCCAAGATGCACTGCTGGTATATCATAAGCATACTTGAAGTAAACTGAATCAATAAACACTGTGCGGAAGCTAATCATAAGATAAACTGAAATGATGGGCAATACCCTTTCTAAGACAGAGTATATAATCTGTGAGTTTAATGACAACTGAAATATCAAACTCTAAAGCTAAAATTGAATCTAACTATGTCTGAAATGAAAACATCTAGCTGACTAGAAATGCTGGAACATGCTCCAGCTAGATCTAACAAATATTGAAACTAAAAGACTAAAAATGGAAAAATAACATGTCATTCATCCTCGAAGAATGAGGACTCACCACTGATGTTGCTGAACTGGAGATCGAGAAGATGTAACACTTAGTGTGGATCAATACTTGAAAGATATTGAGCATGCAGGATAGAATAAAGCTGAATAAAACAACTTAATGGACCAAAGAATATAACTGAGCCATGATATGAGATAAGCATGATACTATACTGAGAATACTGAACATGAACTATATAACTGAATGCAATGAACAAGTTTATAACATACTTATGTTGAAGTCTGACTGTAACTGATAGCGTGGTCAATGCAATAGGATCTGACTGAACCGTGGTAGCTACTAATTACCTACATAAAACCACATAAGCTAAATGTGGAGTCCGAAGTATACATCGTGTAACACCCCGTATCTGAAAACGGACCTCAAAACAGATTTCCAGACATTGCAGGTGCGATACACGGTCACCACCCACGGATCGTAGGGTGACCCACAGCCCGTGCTGGTGGTCTGTGGTTCACACCTAAAACCTTCCCCAAAACTCAACCTAAAAATTTGGCTAAGGGTAGACCCATGCCAGGATCTACGGACCGTAGGTCAGACCACGGTCCGTTGTCCAGGGTCGTAGGTCAGACCCCCAAAATTCAGCCTCCAGTATTGATCGATGGATGACCAGCATAGACTGTCAGTCAATCGACGGTTCGTCATTCACTCCGACAGTAGTTAAGTCGCGGGTCTTTTGGTCTTTTCCTTATTTGTTTGATCTCTAAACTACGTCGTTTAGACCCTACATTATGAGGTTCTAGTCAGTTTAAGCCTAGAAACATAACTAGAACTTACCTGAGTCAAATCATTAATCAAACTTAGAAAATTAGAGAGTAAGAGGAGAAAAGAGGTCAAGAACCCTAGTTCAAGAACGCAACAAATTCCATTAGTTCCAGCCCGAAATAGAAAGAATTCTCCATGGATTTCGTCACTAGGTATGTGGGATTTCACTAGTGGGTTCCTTTCGCTCATTTGGTCCCAATATTTCAGTCAGATTCTTGATTCCCTACTATCAATTAGACCTAGGGTTTCTAGAACCTCAACAGATTATCATGAATTAATTATTTATATGTTCCAAATCAAATTATCATGTTATTACTTGGTTTCTTGCATGAATTTCAGAACCCTAGCTTGGCAGTTCTTTAGTTCTTGAAATACACATGTTAGGTCAGATATTTCAGTATTTCAGATATACATGCCTCAGTTTTGAATGTGTCATTATTAGTATATAATTGTGCATTCTCAGTTTGCATGTCAGTATTTTGAGCTATCTAGTATATTTCAGTAGTTCAATTATAATGTGTTAATCATTTAATCTATTGGGAGTAGCATAATAACGAGTTGGACTAGGGTTAATCACCCATATAGTCCCAGAACTATGAGCCACGTAGGTTGTAAGTCCCCTCTGTGGGCATCATTTTAGTGATCACGCCAGAATGCCTTTAATGAGAACGTTATCGAAGATACTTCATCCAATACTAAGCATCAACGATTGTTCAACAGAAATATAACCCAACTAGTGAGTGGGGGTCGAGTCCCAAGGGAGCGGTTCGTACTCAAGAATCAATAGAAAAACATAAATATGCTCAAATTCAATCATAGCTAAAACGTTTACGAAGAAAAACATAATTCAAGTTTGGGGTGACACAACAAACATCAAGGGGGTTTTGTATTCAGTTATCAACTAAAACAACAAATAACACGAAAATACGAATATGGAGACGACATTCTTGGGATGTGATTGGATTATGGGCTAAGGTAAACAACCAGATAATTTCAATTAATAGTAAACAACTGCAAATCAGTGAATAAGCTAGACATTAGTGGGGTAAATTCTCTCTCGAACAGTTTACCCCGAATCAAATTGGTTTCTCTCGAACACCAAAAAGCAGCAATGAAACATAGCCTTCACTTTAGTCCATTCACTATTTTGAGCAGAATGTGTGGAAAAGGGTTTAGGGTTCACTCACTCGAGCTGAACCCATGACAACACAATACCCACAGACCATCGATTCAATAATTTTGGTTTTAAAACCTCTCTCTCGAGCAAGTCAAAAACACAAAGTTAAGATTGAATTTGCAACTACAACCCATTAAATTCAACAAAAAATACTGAATGAAATCACTTTTAAACATCAAATAAACTATTAATTAACAATACCTAGTAGTTAAATCAACCCATAATCACATAATCACACCCCAAGAATTGGGGTTTTAGCTAGACATAGTAAACAGGTAAAAATAGTTACCAAGTTGTGTTTCCATCAACTTGGTAGGATTGATATTGTCACACCCCAAACTCAAGGGGCACAACTGACTCCTAAAACCAAAACTCAGGCCCGAGCCGACCCTGCTGAACCATTTGCTACTAATTAAGAAAACAAACAAGTATATCTCGGCTTAAAAATAAGCCCTCGGCCGGCAAGTCCCCTGTCAACAGATCTACAAAAGAACCAGCTACTCCCAAGAGTTCATATAAAGAAATATCCAACTAGCACAGAAGTCCTGATTGGGCCGTCGAGGCCACCATGATATCTATACCAAAACTAAAAATAGGTAAATATCAGTACAATACATCAAACAGCTCACAAGCTTCAGCAAACCAACAACATAGGCCAACATGGCCATAACGTAGCTATAAACCCCACACACTAGTCTGCAAGCCTCTAAGACTAGTAAAGATTTGTGGGACAGGGCTCCAGCCTACCCATGAGAATAAATACAACAAAAGGTAACAATCCTTCCAACTCTGGTAGCTCCGGAGGAAAGGGGCTGACCAACCAGATAAAAGTCAATCCTGCTGATAAGGAGGTCTACTCGATCGTCTGTCAGGACCTGCATGCATGAATGCAGCGCCCCCAAGGCAATGGGGCGTCAGTACAAAATAATGTACAGAGTAAGAAAGGCAATAGACTATGATGAGGTATCCTGATTTACTGGAATAATCTGATAAATAAATTAAGGATGAGATAATTGTACTGACCTGCTTCTAAATCTAAATTTATCAAAAATAATAAAACAACAACCTAACCAAGCCCCCATAAGCTCGGTAGGTACAAACAGCACACAAGACCACCTACTCAGGCACCCATAAGCCCAGAAGGTGCCAATCAACCTGTATGCCCCTATCGGTAGTCCCCTAGCCCCGCAGGAAGTCACATAGCCCTCTTAGGCATCAACATAGTTTATAGATAACTCATAGCCCCCTTAGGCAACAACATGGCCCTGTAGGAAGCACATAACCTTCTTAGGCATCAATATATATCCCTGTAGGCAACTCATAGCCCTTCTATGCATCAATATAGCCCCGTAGGCAACTCATAGCCCTTTTAGGCATCCATATAGCCCTGTAGGCAGAACATAACCCTGCTAGGCATAGATCACATTCCTACAGCTAACAACAATAGCCCAAAGGCAATAATAACAATCCAACAGCTAAAAGTGAGCAATTTAGTTATAGGCAACCTATACAAATAGCCTCTAAGTCGTGTCTAGCATGCGAATGTTACTACTGAATAAGAATCCCGATAAGAGAGGATTAAACGCACTTGAGCAACCAATAATCAACAATAATAGCTATAAGTATAACAACTATAACAACTCAATTACATTGCTCCTAAGCTTTAAGGAAACATGCCATAGGAATTGAATAGCCTTAACACACTTTTTTCGCTAAATTCACGTGGCCTAAAGACTTTAACTCATAACTCCCTCGATACTACAACAAGGTAGGACCATAATCAACACACAAAATAAAAGATACCATGACAATACAATAAAAGATATGTATTTCCGTCGCAAATTGCTATTTGCTACTTATAAAAGCTAAAGTTAATGAAAGGAGGGTCTTACCTCGATCTTAGGTTCATAATTCACCTCAAAACCTTCAAATATATTCAAACCCCTGCTGTCCCAACATTAAAATGTGATATGCTACGCAATCGATAAAACAAATTATACCACGATAATGAGCCCAACGCGTAGAACAACTTTCGTCAAGGACTTACGTCGAGAAAATCTATATTTTACTTGATCCTAAAAATGGGTTTCTATGTTTTCTCTGTATATTTAGCTTAAAATGAAGAAAAAACTCGAAGAAGAAGATATATACAACTTTCCACCGACCTAGGGCCCCACCTCACGTGCCTGCTTGTGCAGTCCCACGAAAATGAGAATATCTCTCTATTCTGAAGTCGTATGAATGAACGGTTTGATGCGTTGGAAACTAGACTTGTAGACCTTCGATTCGATAGTTTGTGGGCCCCATAAATCTTTATAGATTAGGGGAAAACCTCCAAGACATTTGACCCAAATTTCAGAGAAATCTTTAAGAAGGAATTTACGATAACTTCCGCCAACTTTTATTTTGCCACTTACCTAACTTCAAAACTTGAGATGCAACACTTGAACACTTAAAATAGGACATACCACATCATTTTTAATTTATTACTCACCCTCCTTGTCTTTCCACGAAGATACGAGTTAATTTAGACGTTTTGAAAAGTCGGGGTGTTAAATTCCTCCCCCCTTAGAAACATTCGTCCTCGAATGAAAAATCTGAGGCACACTGTTCAGTCCTTAGGACTTGCTAGAATTTAGGTAGTTTATTCTTTGTAAATGTCACTATCCAGGAACCTGAAAATGCAAAATATCTAACCTTGGCGTCTGACATCACAACATAAATAGCTAAGCGTTATAGCTCCACCCCTACAGTGCGAGCAAACATACAACGACAACCACAATAATAATAAGCAATAGTATATATATATATATAGGTATCTTACCTTACTTCCTTAATATAAACTGATATGACATCACCCTGGGGTATGAAATAAGTGAGGATATTTGGACCTCATGCCATCCTCAGGCTCCCAGGTCACCTCTTCTCTATTTTTATTCCTCCACAATACTTTAACCGAAGCCACCTCTTTGGTCCTCAATTTACGGACCTGCCGATCTAATATAGCAACTGGAGTCTCTTCGTAGGACAACTCCTCTGTTATCTGAACATCCTCAATTGGGACAACCCGAGAAGGGTCTCCTACACACTTCCGTAACATTGATACATGAAAAACTGGATGAACAGATTTTAGCCCTGAAGGCAATTCTAACTCAGATGCCACACGTCCTACCCTCCGAAGGATCTGGTATGGCCCAATAAATCTTGGACTAAGCTTTCCCTTTTTGCCAAATAGCATAACACCCTTCATAGGCGAGACTTTTAAGAATACCCAATCATCGACACAAAACTCTAAGTCCCTTCGTCGTACATCTGAGTATGACTTTTGTCGGCTTTGAGCTGTTAGCAACATCTCCCGAATGAGTTTAACTTTCTCCACTGTCTGCTGGACTAAATCGGGTCCAATCAACTCTAACTCACCTACCTCAAACCATCCAATGGGGGATCTACATTTTCTCCCATACAAAGCCTCATAAGGTGCCATCCCGATGCTAGAATGATAACTATTATTGTATGCAAACTCAATAAGAGGCAAGTGGTCATCCCAACTTCCCTTGAAGTCTAGCGCGCACGCCCGTAACATATCTTCGAGTGTCAAAATTGTTCGCTCAGCCTGGCCATCTGTCTGAGGGTGAAAGGCGGTACTAAGATTAACTTGTGTCCCTAATCCTTTCTGGAAGGACTTCCAGAAATTGGCGGTAAATTATGCTCCTCTATAAGAGATAATAGATACTGGGACACCGTGTAGCCTAACAATCTCTCTAATATAGAGCCCTGCATAGTTTTCGGCCGAAAAAGTAGCCTTGACTGGTAAGAAATGGGCTGATTTTGTTAGTCTATCAACAATTACCCAAATAGAGTCAAACCTGCGATGAGATCGAGGTAATCCTGTAATAAAATCCATATTAATTGCTTCCCACTTCCACAAAGGAATGGCTATCTCCTGAACTAGCCCA